>NW_027095816.1:6711-29594 GCF_036850995.1 Saccopteryx leptura | reverse complement strand
TACACAGGTATGAAAGTGATTTCTGTGTCATGAAATGAAGTGGTGATAGTGAGATGCTTAGTCTGGTTTTGTTCCCAAGTGATTCAGTCTCGTAACATGTGAGATGTTCCTGGACTCCTGAGTGTTTTTGGGTGTCTCATCACTCCAGAGCAGTCGATTGCAATCATGGCAAGATGGGAAGTTTTGTGTTTGTTGTTGTTTATCGTTGGGTTTGAGTGTTCATAGTCATAGTTAAAGAGATAAATTGCATTTCAGATTTAGGATTTACAATGACCTGCTGTTTGTATTCTAGTGCAGACTTCATGTTGTTCTATGTAGATTAAGGTCTGTCTTTTGAGTACCATGGATCTTTGGGGCTGGGCTTATCTTTTTCCGGGAAGAAGGGCTGTGCATGGTAGGTGTTCTCATGTGCACCTGTTCTTTCTAGTTACTGCTTGCAAATAACACCTAACCCACCACACTGCTGACAATACAAAATGGCGCCATCATGGTCGATTATGCCCTGGGGGCACATTCATTTTTGGTTCAGAAACCTGACATAAGTTGCAAATTTCTGGATAGCAGAATGATAGGAATGTAGCATTTTTCTTATTTCTCCTTTGAAAGTATTTTCTAAGTTTATTAGTGATTTATGTTAGGGTTTTATTTTATTTTTAAGATGTGTCTTTGAAAAGATGTAAACATGACAATATTGTTATTACCTTTACTTATAGGTTTCTAGGTGGATGGTGTGGTGAACCATAAAGAGAGCATATGTAACTGAAGTGTATTGAAATGTCTAGGAAGGTGGTTTATAGTTTAGTAGGGTCAATTTTTATTTTCTTTTTAAAAATAAATCAGGATACATATATTCAAAGAAAACATGTCCAGGTTATCTTGTCATTCAATTCTGTTGCATACCTATCACCCAAAGTCAGATTGTCCTCCGTCACCTTCTATCTAGTTTTCTTTGTGCCCCTCCCCTAACCCCTCCACCTCTCCCTCCTTCCCTCCCCCCACTCCCATAACCACCACACTCTTGTCCATGTCTCTTAGTCTCGTTTTTATGTCCCACTAATGTATGGAATCCTGCAGTTCTTGTTTTTTTTCTGATTTACTTATTTCACTCCGTATAATGTTTCAAGATCCCACCATTTTGCTGTAAGTGATCAGATGTCATCATTTCTTATGGCTGAATAGTAATATGTGCCACATCTTCTTTATCTAGTCTTCTATTTTTTTTTTTTTTTACAGTGATTAAAGCCTTTAAGCAAACTCTTGGCCAATACAGCAAGAATCCATAAAAGAGTAGTGTCCTTAACATGTTCACCAAGTCCAAGTTGGCCCCAACACCATGCCAAATCCCTGAAAAATGCAACCCAACCACAGTTCAGTCTGTTAGGAGCTGTCACAGGGAGCAGGAGTCCTGGAAAAGTCCACATCCAGGAAAAGTCCGCATGGCACTGGAATTGTCACAATTCTATACTTTGCAGCTCACGTCCAAGTCCCAATGACTGCTGCTTCTAGCTGGTAATGATTCTAGGGTCAATTTTTAAAGAGTTACAAGCATTCTTTTTTTTTTTTTTTTTGAGAGAGAGACAGATAAGAACAGAGAGATGAGAAGCATCAATCATCTGTTTTTTCCTTGTGACACCTTAGTTGTTTATTGATTGCTTTCTCATACATGCCTTCACCATGGGCCTTCAGCAGATCGAGTAACCAGTGACATTGGGTCCAAGCTGGTGAGCTTTGCTCACACCAGATGAGCCCGTGCTCAAGCTGGCAACCTTGGGGTCTTGAACCTGGGTCCTTTCGCATCCCAGTCCGACGCTCTATCCACTGTGCCACCGCCTGGTCAGGCTACGAGCATTCTTAAAAAGTATCAGCTGTATTGTTTGGGAACTGTGAAATAGTTATGTATGTTGAATTTTATTTGCCACTTAGAGTTTTTTAAAAATATATATATCCATATTGATGTTTCTGTGGGAGGGGCAGTGTATAGGTTTTGAAAGGTTTTCCGTATCCCCCAATGAGAGAGGTGTGTTCAATTGCTTTTTATAATTATGACTTTTTCTTTTTCATTTTATGTCTGTGATTTATTATTTGAGTTTGTTACTTATAGCTTGTGAAGTTAGATATTCACGGTTATTGGAATGTACCGAAATGAATTTCTGTCTATAATTTGTAGGACCAACTTTTGCTCTCCATTGCATGGTATCCAAATATGTTTTGGTTTTGTTTCCATTTCTTTTTATTTGTTGCTGTGTTACAGTGTAGTTGGCTCCAGCATTTTCTATTAGTTGTGCATGTGTATTAACATCCACAGGAAGTAATTTTTGCATATAGTAGGATGTAGGGGTGTAATTTATTTTTCTAATATAGCTGTTGTAACACCAGTTATTTTATGATGAAAATATTTCTTGTGATATAAAGAGAAATCTTTATGGTATAAGAATAGATACGAGTTTGCATCTAGTACTGGAGGTTCTGTTCCAAGAACTAGGCTATTAATGTCTATTGGTAAAGAAAAAGGTGTTTTTTATTTTTAAAGTGATGTAGTATAGTTTGAATTAGGTTGAGGATCAGGGTTCCAGGATATAGGTTTATTTGTTGTTTGTTTTATATTGTAGAGGAACTGAAGCTATGTGAAACTGGTAAATAGCAGGGTTCTGTGGTCTATTAAAAAAATTGTTTTGAAAAATGTATTTGTAGACAGGAAACCATGTTTAATTTAACCAAAGCAAAAGAATATTAGTACAGAGAGTGAATGCTGGATTGTAGAAAAGTAGGAAGAAAGATTGTTAGTGACATTCAGAAACAGTTGTGAAAGACTGAATAGTTGAATCCTGAGGAGAAGCAGAGATTGTGACACACCCAGTCTGGTTCATCAGAGAGTGATTCAGTGCTCAAGCTGTGAGATGTTCCTTGCCTCTCGGATTTTCTGGGGCATCATGTTAGGCTAAGATCCTATTAAGCAGTTTTTGAAGATGGTTTGTAATTGTTTTTTTTTCCAGGTGTCTGTTTCTGGGTGGGTAGGTCAAGAGAGTCAGCATTTGTGATCTAGGATTCCAACTGACCTGCTGTTTGTATTCTATTTTTTATGTGGTGCTATATAGAGTAGGTGTGAGGTTTGAGTAGTAGTGACCTTTTGGGACAGATCAGTCTTTGTCCTCAGGAAACATCCCCTGCATATACTAGGTGTCAGGGGTACTAGTTAATTCTATCCACTGCTGGTAAGTAATGCTCATTTTCACACCCACATGGAGAATGTGAAACTCCAGCTATCTTGGACAGTTAGTAAAGAACCGGCCTAGATATTCATCCAGTCACTTATACCCAAGGTGAGTAGTTTCCTGTGTAGGGGCTACTGCATTTACACATGAAGAGCCACTCCTGGAAAGGAAGGTGTTCCAGGCTGGGGCATCTGAACAAGTTGGATGCCTGTCTGGCTTCAAAGGGATCAGGCGGATGGAGCCGCTGAGTCTTCTGCTGTGGTCAACGTAACACTGCGGAGTCTCATTCCTTCCCATGGTGAGTGTCTTTGTCGTGGGATTGTCTGAAAAATGAAGACTGCTGTATGTGGGTGGGCCCGACTCGTGCCGGTAGAATGATGCGACTCCTTGGACAGTGCATCCAGACAGGTAAGACTTGGGGTGTCATGAAGCTAATGCTCCCCGATGGAACTCTACCGGCGTGTTTTCCTCCTGCCCCCGTGTTTGGAACGGAAGGAGCGTTCCTGGGCCTTCGAAAGGGGGTGTCTTCTGGGAATGTTAGCTGCTCTTGGAAGTATTTTTTTGAGGAGGGTACGGTCTCCCAGAGTGTGGGGTGCGACGCTTTCACTTTCATTCCTTTCCCGTTGCTTCTGCCCGGACACGGCTCGCAGTCTGTGGCGTGATTTCGATGTGTGTTCTCTGGCTGCTCTTTGTGGAGAGTTCCCACGTTACTATATACCCGGTGCCCATATTCTGTGTACTGGGAACTAAGATGGTGTTTAGGATTGTTACTGTCTGATGTGCGTGTTGGCCATTTTATTTTCCGATTGAGTAGATGTCCTTGAGCATCACTTCGAAGTGCGGCTCCGCGCTGCCCTCCCGTGGACATGTGTGGGAATCGCATGGAAGCCTGCGTCCTGAGAGGGATGCACTGACTTTGGTGTATTTATTCAGTTGTATTGGTTTCAGTCTCGTCTTAACATTCTTTTGCATCGTTGATGACGGCTGTCTAGTGGCTGGGGGGGGGGGATACCCTAGAGAGGAGGTCGGAAGAAGGAGGAGTCATGTGGCGTGAGTTGAGAATGGACACAGTGGGGACACGGGAGGAAAAAAGGGTTGTGACAGACCGGATCCCAAGAGGTAAGATTTCGCTGTCTCGTGAGGGGTTTGGTCTTTCACAGTCCTATGTTCACTGTGCTCTCTGTTACTATCCGCGGATTTCATGGAATTCTGTAGATATTGAACAGTGATCAGGACATTGTGAGTTTGCTTTTTAATCTCATTCTGTCCGCTTATTTTAGGGCGCCTTCTTCCAGAGGTTGAGTGACGGTCCTTTCTGTTGCTGTTCGGTGTTAGCCTTTCTTTAAGTGCCGCGAGGCGTGGCGGCAGGGTTTCCTTACAGGTGTGTTTGGGGAGTCCTGTTCATAGAGACTTTATTTTTTTCATCTGGTTTCTGATTTCTCAATTCACTAGGGTGGTGAGAACTAGCGTGAAACCCGTCTTCCGGAATGATTGTGGACACTTGATTCACAGCTCAATTTAGCCTCACAGCTACTGTGCTCTGGGTTTGACTCACTACTTCCCTCCTGTGGACATCTATAGTTATTACATGTTATTGTCATTCAGCAAGTCCCTTGGCAGGCTGCGGTCTGCGCTGTGGGAATGCGGCAGGCCTTCTTTACTAGAACGTTACTTACAGTGTATCATTATGTTCTACTTCCATTTTCTGGACCATATTGTGTGAAACCGAGAAATGCAGTTTCCGGTATTTCGATCCTTGGAGGTCCCTTGCAACTGTCTACGTAGTCTGGCATGGACTGAAAACGCTTTTCACGTGAGAAGTCCCAATCCAAGTGTTATTAATGTTAATGGGGTGACATCAATAAATCAGGGTACATATATTTAAAGAAAACATGTCCAGTTTATCTTGTCATTCACTTATGTTGCATACCCATCACCCAAAGTCAGATTGTCCTCTGTCACCCTCTATCTAGTTTTCCTTTGTTGGAAATTTATATTTTGAGAGCCAATTTTTTTTTAACGTCAACAATATAGGTAGGTACAATTATTATTAACTTAATTAGAGTACTCCTAAGCTGGCCTTTGAGCTAAACACTCTAGAGGCCAAAAGAGCCACATATGGCTCGTGAGCCGTAGTTTGCCAACCAAGGCAAACCTATCATTAATATTATTCTTCGACTATCCTATCAATACCCCTCCTCATCCTAAAAACATGACTTCTGCCCCTAATAAATATTTGCAGTTTAACCTGGCAAAAGAGCCCACAGCACAGAGAAAGCTGTATATTCACCATGCCTTTCTTCTACAGGCAGTTCATAACTATAACATTTACAACCACAGAGGGGTAAGAAGGTTGCAGGAGAAAGAGTTTGCATCTCCTGTAGAATTCCAGAGTCTCTCTGATGCTGAATAGTCCTGTACATCAACATTCAAAGAAAATTTTTTAAAAAATACAAAGCATGATAAAAGAAGATTTGCAGGAGATTCAGGATATGACTCCTTTTATATTTTTAAAAATTGACCTTTAAATATTTCCGGGTACACTTTAATAATACTTGACTTTAAGATTGTAAGAAATACCTGTAATTCAAAAGGTTTGACAGGTGATAGTAAATAATTTTCCTACATATGTGGGAGTATTGTCTGTTTTAATCAGTTAGGAAGTATTAAAATAGAAAATACGTACAAACAATGAGATAAACATGCTTAGTAGCCTTACTTGTTCTGGTAGAGGCTACAATAAATCTAGAATAAGTATGCTCGGACATGTGGACAAAGGATTGTTTGACAAATGAAGGTTTATGAGTAACTTTTATTTGCCAAGATTGTCCTATAGGAGTCCACGAGGGTCAGCTCTTAATGAGGGGACAGATTGTAGTATAGGACACTTTAGAAAGGATTTAAAAATCTGCAGCAAGGGCATTCCCTTGTGGTAAAGCTCCAGGGAGCATGGAGTGAGCTCGACTATGTCCTATAAAACATGGAGCTCTAGGTTGTCGAACAAGTCTTTGAAGAAGGAGAAATTGCTGAAATAGTTCCTCACCAGCAGTTGTTCCTAAGACAGAAGTGTCTATGTGGAAACAACCATAAGTAAATATTTGCTGTCTATACAGATTAAAGGAGGAACATGGCAAAGGCTGAAAAGCCATGATAATGGCACGTAATTCTACTCTTTGAGCTTATTTTAAGGTGACTGTTTCAGTATAAACTCGTCCATCAATTATTCAGCCTGCTATTTTTTAGCTGGACCCAACAGTAAAGACTGTAGCTGCTTTTGGAATGGGCTCATTAACAATTGTCTTAGAAAAGACAAATGTAGTAATTATTGAAAATTGAACTATTTTTATCAGCTGGATAGTGAGAATCAATTTGGCTTGTAAAATTTGCAAAAGGAATTTGCCATTTAGTGGAAGTTTTCCAGAGCCATAATTGTTGATTCTTTTAAAAAGGAACAACAATAATTTGAGGCTCAAAACCTGTAAGCTGTAAAAGTTGCCTATGCTCCTTGATAATCAAGGAGGCAAGAAGATCAAAATACAGAGATAAAATTTTTTTATGAGTAACAGCTAAATGGATCCATTAGTAGTAGGACCTGAAGCTTGTCAGAATAGACCCATTGGAGTGTAGCTTGAGGGACAAATTAGTAAGGCAATTGGTTCTTCAGGATTTATGCATTTTACTTGTGCTTGCTGCAAGGCCTTTTTCTACATGCAGTAAAGCTGACTCTCCTGCAGCTTTAGGTTGCTGAGCGGAAGCTGGGTCATCTGAATCATTAAGAGTATAAAAAATTGGTTTCAGTTCCTTGATAGTTAATTTCAAGGAAGGTCTAAGGCAGTTAATGTCTCCTGACAATTTCTAAAAATCAGTAAAAGTTTGCAAATGATCTGTCCTGATTTCTCATTTTTGTGGAGGAATTTGTTGTCCCTCAATAATTTGTCCTAGATGAGAGAAAGAAAAGATTGCTGTACCTTTTCCGGAGATATATAAAGTCCCGATTCTTTCAAAAAGTATTCTAGTTGTTGTAAAATGGTCAGCACACTGTCTTTACCTGCATGAGCAATAAGAATATCATCCGTATAATGAATTATGTACTCCTCAGGGTGGTGCCGTCATACTGGAGAGATAGCTTGAGCAACATATTTTTGGCATAAGGTAGGACTGTCAGCCATACCTTGAGCGAAAACGTTCCACTGGTATCACTCCACGGGAGCCTGGAAATTTTTTATTTTTTTTTGTATTTTTCTGAAGTTAAAAACGGGGAGGCAGTCAGACAGACTACCGCATGCGCCGGACCAGGATCCACCCAGCATACCCACGGGGGGGGGGGGGATGCTCTGCCCATCTGGGGCATTGCTCTGCCACAACCAGAGCCATTCTAGCGCCTCAGGCAGAGGCCACAGAGCCATCCTCAGCACCTGGGCAAACTTTGCTCCAATGGAGCCTTGGCCATGGGAGGGGAAGAGAGAGACAGAGAGGAAGGAGAGGGGGAGGGGTGGAGAAGCAAATGGGCGCTTCTCCGGTGTGCCCTGGCCGGGAATCGAACCCGGACTCCTGCACAGCAGGCAAATGCTCTACCACTGAGTCAACCAGCCAGGGCCTCGGGAGCCTGGAAATTTAATGAAGGAACACTGAATGTAAAATGCTTGAAACATGAGGGCTTGAAGGATAGTCAAAAACAATCCTTCAAGTCAACAATTATAAGGTGAAAATTCCATGTAATGGCAGTAGGAGAAGGGAGTCCTAGCTGGATAAGACTTATAACTTCATAGTCTTATTTATTGTTCTCAAATCTTGTAATAACCTCCAGTTTCCTAATTTCTTCTTCTTCTTTTTTTTATGTGCCCTAGGCATGAAACAGCTCTGGCCACCAAGACAGGCATCAAACTAGGATGTACTAGGGCTGAATACCTGATTTGCCCCTGATATAAGAGCAGCACTACCAATCAGGTTCCTCCTTGCCCATTGCCAGAGGCTCTGGTTTTCTTTTTTTTTTTTTTTAAATCTTTTAATTACAGTTGATAACTTTATTTATTTATTTACTCATTTTAGAGAGGAGAAGGAGAGACAGACAGAGAGAGAGAGAGAGAGAGAGAGGAGGAGAGACAGAGAGAGAGAAGGGGGGAGGAGCTGGAAGCATCAACTCCCATATGTGCCTTGACCAGGCAAGCCCAGGGTTTCGAACCGGCGACCTCAGCATTTCCAGGTCAACGCTTTATCCACTGCGCCACCACAGGTCAGGCTCTGGTTTTCTTTTAGTAACAAATATAGGCATATTTCATAGGCTATTAGAAGTTTGACAGTGCCCAAGCTGTAACTGCTCTTGTAGCAATTGAGCAGCTGCCCTAAATTTCTCCTGAGAGAAGGGCCGTTGGTCTACCCATAGACCATCATCTGATTTCCAAGTAATTATGTCTGTACAATGCATTATTGGGGTAGCAGGAGTTACCAAGGCCCCTATGCTAAATTTTCATACCCTAATCTATGCCTTCTGGTATTAGGTGTCTAATATTATTATTATGTCTGGTATTAACAAGTGTCTATGGTGGTGAGGAATGCCCCGCTATTCTTTCCCTAATCCCTTAGTGGCAAAAAACCCTGATCATTTGAACACTGACTAATGTTGTGAAATAGGAACACTGACAATGCTCCTATATTTTTTAAAAAAAACATCTCTACCCCCACCAAATTAAGTGGATATTCCAGGAAGCACCATAGGCTGAGAAAGTCCAGTATAACCTTTTTTATCTTCCCATTGCAAAAATATAGAGCTTTGTTGTGGGGACTTACTTTGTCCTATGCCTCACAGCTCAGAGACTGCTTATAAGTGGGGTAGAAAGAATGCATAATATTGCTCAGACAAAAACAGATACATTAGCTTCTGTATCTAAGAGTCTTGTGAACTCATTCCCTTGTATGTTTAGCTCCATTGCAGGGCATTTCTTTCCTATCTTTTGATTTCAATAGGCAAAATCAGAGGAGCTAAATTCCTAATTTTTTTAGGGCCCCTTTTGCAGGGTGTGGCCTGAGAAACAGAATTAGCTTCCTTACAGTATTCTTCTAACTGCCTGAAGCAGCTTGAGACAAATTCTTAAAATGACTTATCAGTGCCCTGCTTCATTCTGCTCAATTCCTTTGTTTTACCTACCTGAGTATAACCTTACACATAAACAATACAATTTACACACAGAAAAACAAGTATAACATATAACTTTGATTAATCCTAATATTTGAATTGCTGTTTGGCCCTAACTTGAACATGCCTCATAATGCACTAACCAAATTAGTAAATAATAAGAATCAACCATTCTGTTTCTCTTTAAATTTTAATGAGCGCTCCATATAAGTTGTAAAATTATTTTTTCAACATTAGAGCTGGCATTTCCCAATTTTTACATGCAAGAACTCAATTCAGCCTTAAAAACAAAACATTTTAGACAACATTAAACAATGACTAAACAGAAACAAGAATTAGATGAACCAGACAAATTAGAGAGAAACTGAAATTTCACCGCAGTGCTAGATTAGAAAGATAACTTTGTCAGATTTATATCAGGGGGCATTTTCTGAGAGAAACCGAAGGAAGGGATTCAACAAAATCTTCCTGAGAAAATTTGCTTTCAGCAGCAGCTTGAGAAATTTTATAGTGAAATCCACCAGTGGTCCCTTGCCTAAATTTCTAGGCCAAGAAAGGGAGAGAAACAAAATAACAGTTTGGAGGATTGTTGCTAACACATTAAAGAAAGTCAGACAATAACAGGAAAAGCTATAACTTGAATAGCTGAGTGTCCTAACCGTTCTTAAATTCCATAGTTGCTGTAACTGGCATCTCAGGAAGACCATGACAAGACTTCTCTTCTACCTCAATTTTAGCTGAGTGGCAGACCAAGCACCTGGAGAGAACTAGGAGTAGCCACACTGTCCCACGTTCCTTAGCCCCGAAACCGCAAAGTACAGGACCACCTGCCACAGTATCTTCACACCATTGCCTTTTCAGAACTTTACCTACTTGCTCCCCTGTAGCAGAACTAACCATTCTCTCCTTCAGAAACCAGGGGCATATATCTTGAATATATTGTAAAAAGCATTCTAGCTGCATAACTCTAATTACAGAAAGGCCCCCTGCTTTTGAACCTAATTGTCCCATAATTTATTACTCCTGACTGTAATCTCCCCCAAAACTTTCTTTACTCACTGTGCACCCTTGGAGAGTTCCGTCACCTGCCGTGAGTTTAGTTCTTTCATACCTAGGATTCTGTTCGGGAGCCACTTGCCATGAACCACATGGCTAGTAATTCTGGGTACTGAGGGAGACCAGGGCGTAATTAAGGAAATAGACTTCACTGAGAAAAGAGGATGGGATCAGGAGGCCTCTTCAATGCTGATGGGAAAATCAGAGAGAGAACCCCCGGTCTTTGCTATGTTGTAGAGCAGAGACAATTAAAGCCTTTAAGTCAATATACAGATAGAGAAGTCTCTGATACAAAGCCACTCATCTGAAGCATAAATTGGATTCCGCATTAGAGTGCACCACCCTACATCATGCAGTAGTCAAGGGTGTGGGGAAAAGGTTTACGTTGAAAAGATATTAGCATTAAAGAATCTTCATGTTAAAAGATGTTAGTATTAAAAGATGTTAGTATTAAAGGATCTTAGTATTAAAAGATCTCAGTATTAGTAGGTGGACAATCCCTGAGCTCTTAGGAACACTATTTTTAGAGCCGGAAAAGGAGAACTGAATCCTTACCAGCTCCCCATCTTCTAAGGTGAGCTTAACTTCCCACCAACCAGAAGTCCGAAGTCTTTTCCTTACATGCCATGAACCTAAACCACACCCGAGACCCTGGGCCAAACTCTTCCTGAGAGCCCTCTCTCCTCTCCTCAGGGCTCTGGACTACCCACCAAAGTGCCCTTTTTAATAAGCGTAGTGGACCACCAGTGACTGCCCCCTCCAGGCCCCAAGCTCGGAAGTGATACAGCCAACATTCCAACCCACAGCATCGCCTAGCCCTCCCCAACTGTCACCTGCCTGCTTCAGGGCTCAGCCCCCTTTTCTGAGACCCTCCTAGCCCCAGCCCCACAAACCCCTTTGCCCGCACAAATTGTCCTCTCCCTTCCTCAACCACCACACCAGTGCCCACAGTCCCGGCCGGGTCCCCCACAGCCGACCTGTCGGCTTGTAAACACCCCTTTGTTTCCAGACGCCCGTTCCTGATTCCATTAACACCCTCCGTCCTCCAAATGCCCTCTGCACGGGCCTGGCCCACCCTTACCCCCTCAACCTGGCTGCCAACGCCCCACCCCTGTTTGACGGCACCAGGGTAAGTCCCGACACCCCAAACCCCACAACCGCCCCGGCCAGCCCTACAGTCCCGGCCAGGTCCCCCACAGCCGTCCTGTCGGCTTGTAAACACCCTTTGTTTCCAGAAGGCCCTTCCTGATTCCATTAACACCCTCCATCCTCCAAATGCCCTCTGCCCGGGCCTGGCCCGCCCTTACCCCCTCAACCTGGCTGCCAACGCCCCACCCCCGTTTGACGGCGCCAGGGTAAGTCCCCGACCCCCCGAACCCCACAATCACCCCAGGCCAGCTTCTACAGTCCGACCAGGTCCCCCACATCCTTTTGGCTTGTAAACACCCTTTGTATCCAGACGCCCCCTCCTGATTCCATAACACCTGCCGTCCTTCAAATGCCCTCTGCCCGGGCCTGGCCCGCCCTTACCCCCTCAACCTGGCTGCCAAATCCCCACCCCGTTTGACGGCACCAGGGTAAGTCCCCGACCCCCCGAACCCCACAATCTCCCCAGGCCGAACCCCAAGCTACCCCCACATTTCGTGCCCCCTCCAGCGCCCTGACCGCCCCCCCGCACACCCCAGCTCGCCTCCCCTGCGGCCCTTCACCGCCCCCCCAAAATAGGTCTTAGTATTAAAAGACCTTAGTATTAAAGGATCTTAGTATTAAAAGATCTTAATGTTAAGAGATCTTAGTATTAATGGAGTAGGAATGCATTAGTCTTAAACTAAGCCTTATGCCAGGGGTCCCCAAACTTTTACACACGGGGGCCCCAGTACTACTAAATCTCCTTTTCCTTTAAAATGACTGTATTGACAGTTGTATTACGCACAACAGTTGTATAATAGGCTCCCCTGACTAATGGTTTGAATGGGCTTTGAAATGAACATGCTGGCTATCATTTCAGTATTAATAAGACAATATAATCCTCAGTCAGTAGAAGGCGCCACTAAATATTTCTTAACAGAAGCCACTGCCTCTGTGCTCCTTATGTTGGCTATTATTATCAACTTCTTATACTCAGGCCAATGAAATTACAAAACTAATGAACCCACAGTATCAATCATCACGAGCTTAGCCCTAGCCATAAAAATAGGCCTGGCCCCCCTTTCACTTCCTGAGTCCCAGAAGTTACACAAGCATCTCCTTTCATCTGGCCTGATTTTACTTCCATGATAAAACCCTCCACCACCGTCAGTCCTTGATGTAATCAGCCCTGATATTAACCTAGACCCAATTCTACTCATATCCCACTTTATCTATTGCAGTCGGGGTCTGAGGAGGACTCAACCAAACAGAACTGCGCAAAATCTAGCATACTCCTCAATTACCCACAGAGGATGACTAACCTCGATTTTTCTTTAATAAATAAATTTTTATTAATTTTAATGGGGTGATATCAATAAATCAAGGTACATATATTCAAGGAAAATATGTTCAGGTTATCTTGTCATTTAATTATGTTGCATACCCATTACCCAAAGTCACGTTTCTTCCATCACCTTCTATCTAGTTTTCTTTGAGCCCCTTCCCCTCTTTCTGTTCCTCCCCCCCCCCTTCGTAACCACCACACACTTGTTCTTGTCTCTTAGTTTCGTTTTTATGTCCCACCAATGTATGGAATCATGCAGTTCTTGGTTTTTTCTGATTTACTTATTTCACTTTGTATAATGTTATAAAGATGTCACCATTTTGTTGTAAATGATCCAATGTCATAATTTCTTATGGCTGAGTAGTATACCATAATGTATATGTGGCATATCTTCTTTATCCAGTCATCCATATATATATATATATATATATATTTTTTTTTTTTTTTACCGTGATGAAAGGCTTTAAACCAACTCTTGGCCAGTACAGCAATAATACATAAAAGAGCCGCTTGCCATGAACCAACATGGCTAGTAATTCTGGGTCCTGAGGGAGACCGGGACGTAATTAAGGAAATAGACTTCACTGAGAAAAGAGGTTGGGATCGGGAGGCCTCTTCAATTCTGATGGGAAAATCAGAGAGAGAACCCCCGGTCTTTGCTGTGTTGTAGAGCAGAGACAATGAAAGCCTTTACGTCAATATACAGATAGAGAAGTCTCTGATACAAAGCCACTCATCTGAAGCATAAATTGGATTCCGCATTAGAGTGCACCACCCTACATCATGCAGTAGTCAAGGGTGTGGGGAAAAGGTTTACGTTGAAAAGATATTAGCATTAAAGAATCTTAATGTAAAAGACCTTAGTATTAAAAGATGTTAGTATTAAAGGATCTTAGTATTAAAAGATCTCAGTATTAGTAGGTGGACAATCCCTGAGCTCTTAGGAACACTATTTTTAGAGCCGGAAAAGGAGAACTGAATCCTTACCAGCTCCCAATCTTCTAAGGTGAGCTTAACTTCCCACCACCCAGAAGTCCCAAGTCTTTTCCTTCCGTGCCATGCCATGAACCTAAACCACACCCGAGACCCTGGCCCAAACTCTTCCTGGGAGGCCTCTCTCCTCTCCTCAGGGCTCTGGACTACCCCCCAAAGTGGCCTTTTTAATAAGCGTAGTGGAGATCCTCACCGCATTCTACAACCTCTTCGGTGGACCACCAGTGACTGCCCCCTCCAGGCCCCAAGCTCGGAAGTGATACAGCCATCATTCCAACCCACAGCATCCCCTAGCCCTCCCCAACTGTCACCTGCCTGCTTCAGGGCTCGGCCCCCTTTTCTGAGACCCTCCTAGCCCCCAGCCCCACAAACCCCTTTGCCCGCACAAATTGTCCCCTTCCCCAACCACCACACCAGCGCCGACAGTCCCGGCCGGGTCCCCCACAGCCGTCCTGTCGGCTTGTAAACACCCCTTTGTTTCCAGACGCCCCCTCCTGATTCCATAACACCCGCCGTCCTTCAAATGCCCTCTGCCCGGGCCTGGCCCGCCCTTACCCCCTCAACCTGGCTGCCAACGCCCACCCCCGTTTGACGGCACCAGGGTAAGTCTCGATGCCCCGAACCCACAATCGCTCTAGGCCGCCCCTACAGTCCCGGCCAGGTCCCCCAGAACCGTCCTGTCGGCTTGTAAACACCCCTTTGTTTCCAGACGCCCCCTCCTGATTCCATAACACCCGCCGTCCTCCAAATGCCCTCTGCCCGGGCCTGGCCCGCCCTTACCCCCTCAACCTGGCTGCCAACGCCCCACCCCCGTTGACGGCACCAGGGTAAGTCCCGAAGCCCCGAACCCATCAACCGCCCCGGCCAGCCCTACAGTCCCGGCCAGGTCCCCCACAGCCGTCCTGTTGGCTTTTAAACACCCCTTTGTTTCCAGACGCCCCTTCCTGATTCCATTAACACCCTCCATCCTCCAAATGCACTCTGCCCGGGCCTGGCCCGCCCTTACCCCCTCAACCTGGCTGCCAACGCCCCACCCCCGTTTGACGGCGCCGGGGTAAGTCCCCGACCCCCCGAACCCCACAATCCCCAGGCCAGCCCTACAGTCCCCCAGGACCCCCACAGCCGTCCTGTCGGCTTGTAAACACCCCTTTGTTTCCAGACGCCCCTCCTGATTCCATAACACCCGCCGTCCTCCAAATGCCCTCTGCCCGGGCCTGGCCCGCCCTTACCCCCTCAACCTGGCTGCCAACGCCACACCCCCGTTTGACGGCACCAGGGTAAGTCCCCGACCCCCCGAACCCCCAAATCGCTCTAGGCCAGCCCCTACAGTCCCGGCCAGGTCCCCCAGAGCCGTCCTGTCGGCTTGTAAACACCCCTTTGTTTCCAGACGCCCTCTCCTGAATCCATAACACCCGCCATCCTCCAAATGCCCTCTGCCCGGGCCTGGCCCGCCCTTACCCCCTCAACCTGGCTGCCAACGCCCCACCCCCGTTTGACGGCGCCAGGGTAAGTCCCCGACCCCCCGAACCCCACAATCGCCCCAGGCCAGCTTCTACAGTCCGACCAGGTCCGCCATAGCCGTCCTTTTGGCTTGTAAACACCCCTTTGTATCCAGACGCCCCCTCCTGATTCCATAACACCCGCCGTCCTTCAAATGCCCTCTGCCCGGGCCTGGCCCGCCCGTACCCCCTCAACCTGGCTGGCAGAGCCCCACCCCCGTTTGACGGCACCAGGGTAAGTCCCGATTCCCCGAATTCCACAATTCCCCAGGCCGAAACCCAAGCTACCCCCGCCATTTCGTGCCCCCTCCAGCGCCCTGACCGCCCCCCCGCACACCCCAGCTCGCCTCCCCTGCGGCCCTTCACCGCCCCCCCAAAAATAGGTCTTAGTATTAAAAGACCTTAGTATTAAAGGATCTTAGTATTAAAAGATCTTAATGTTAAGAGATCTTAGTATTAATGGAGTAGGAATGCATTAGTCTTAAACTAAGCCTTATGCCAGGGGTCCCCAAACTTTTTACACAGGGGGCCAGTACTAATAAATCTCCTTTTCTTTAAAATGACTGTATTGACAGTTGTATTACGCACAACAATTGTAATAATAGGCTCCCACTGACTAATGGTTTGAATGGGCTTTGAAATGAACATGTTGGCTATCATTTCAGTATTAATAAGACAATATAATCCTCAGTCAGTAGAAGGCGCCACTAAATATTTCTTAACAGAAGCCACTGCCTCTGTGCTCCTTATGTTGGCTATTATTATCAACTTATTATACTCAGGCCAATGAACATTCACAAAACTAATAAACCCAACAGTATCAATCATCACGAGCTTAGCCCTAGCCATAAAAATAGGCCTGGCCCCCTTTCACTTCTGAGTCCCAGAAGTTACACAAGCATCTCCCTTTCATCTGGCCTGATTTTACTTCCATGATAAAAACCTCCACCACCGTCAGTCCCTGATGTAATCAGCCCTGTTATTAACCTAGCTAATTCTACTCATATCCACATTATCTATTGCAGTCGGGGCTGAGGAGGACTCAACCAAACAGAACTGCGCAAAATCTAGCATACTCCTCAATCACCCACAAAAGATGACTAACCTCGATCTTTTTCTTATAATAAATAAATTTTGATTAATTTTAATGGGGTGATATCAATAAATCAAGGTACATATATTCAAGGAAAATATGTTCAGGTTATCTTGTCATTTAATTATGTTGCATACCCATTACCCAAAGTCACGTTTCTTCCATCACCTTCTATCTAGTTTCCTTTGTGCCCCTTCCCCTCTTTCTGTTCCTCCCCCCCCCATTCGTAACCACCACACATTTGTTCTTGTCTCTTAGTTTCGTTTTTATGTCCCACCAATGTATGGAATCATGCAGTTCTTGGTTTTTTCTGATTGACTTATTTCACTTTGTATAATGTTATAAAGATGTCACCATTTTGTTGTAAATGGTCCGATGTCATAATTTCTTATGGCTGAGTAGTATACCATAATGTATATGTGCCATATCTTCTTTATCCAGTCATCTATCTATCTATCTATCTATCTATCTATCTATCTATATATATATATATATTTTTTTTTTTTTTACCGTGATGAAAGGCTTTAAACCAACTCTTGGCCAGTACAGCAATAATACATAAAAGAGCCACTTGCCATGAACCAACATGGCTAGTAATTCTGGGTCCTGAGGGAGACCGGGGCGTAATTAAGGAAATAGACTTCACTGAGAAAAGAGGATGGGAATCGGGAGGCCTCTGTCCAATGTCTGATGGGATAATCAGAGAGAGAACCCCTCCCGGTCTTTGCTGTGTGTAGAGCAGAGAACAATTAAAGCCTTTAAGTCAATATACAGATAGAGAAGTCTCTCGATACAAAGCCACTCATCTGAAGCATAAATTGGATTCCGCATTAGAGTGCACCACCCTACATCATGCAGTAGTCAAGGGTGTGGGGAAAGGGTGTACGTTGAAAAGATATTAGCATTAAAGAATCTTCATGTTAAAAGATCTTAGTATTAAAAGATGTTAGTATTAAAGGATCTTAGTATTAAAAGATCTCAGTATTAGTAGGTGGACAATCCCTGAGCTCTTAGGAACACTATTTGTAGAGCCGGAAAAGGAGAACTGAATCCTTACCAGCTCCCCATCTTCTAAGGTGAGCTTAACTTCCCACCACCCAGAAGTCCCAAGTCTTTTCCTTCCGTGCCATGCCATGAACCTAAACCACACCCGAGACCCTGGCCCAAACTCTTCCTGGGAGCCCTCTCTCCTCTCCTCAGGGCTCTGGACTACCCCCCAAAGTGGCCTTTTTAATGAGCGTAGTGGAGATCCCCACCGCATTCTACAACCTCTTCGGTGCACCACCAGTGACTGCCCCCTCCAGGCCCCAAGCTCGGAAGTGATACAGCCATCATTCCAACCCACAGCATCCCCAACTGTCACCTGCCTGCTTCAGGGCTCGGCCCCCTTTTCTGAGACCCTCCTAGCCCCCACCCCCACAAACCCCTATGCCCGCACAAATTGTCCTCTCCCTTCCCCAACCACCACACCAGCGCCCACAGTCCCGGCCGGGTCCCCCACAGCCGTCCTGTCGGCTTGTAAACACCCCTTTGTTTCCAGACGCAACCCTCCTGATGCCATAACACCCGCCGTCCTCCAAATGCCCTCTGCCCGGGCCTGGCCCGCCCTTACCCCCTCAACCTGGCTGCCAACGCCCCACCCCCGTTTGACGGCACCAGGGTAAGTCCCGACGCCCCGAACCCCACAATCGCCCCGGCCAGCCCTACAGTCCCGGCCAGGTCCCCCACAGCCGTCCTGTCGGCTTGTAAACACCCCTTTGTTTCCAGACGCAACCCTCCTGATTCCATAACACCCGCCGTCCTCCAAATGCCCTCTGCCCGGGCCTGGCCCGCCCTTACCCCCTCAACCTGGCTGCCAACCCCCCACCCCCGTTTGACGGCACCAGGGTAAGTCCCGACCCCGAACCCCCCAAGCGCCCCGGCCAGCCCTACAGTCCCATCCAGGACCCACCCAGCCGTCCTTCGGCTCGTAAACACCCCTTTGTTTCCAGATGCAACCCTCCTGATGCCATAACACCCGCCGTCCCCCAAATGCCCTCTGCCCGGGCCTGGCCCGCCCTTACCCCCTCAACCTGGCTGCCAACGCCCCACCCCCGTTTGACGGCACCAGGGTAAGTCCCCGACCCCCCGAACCCCACAATCGCTCTAGGCCAGCCCCTACAGTCCCGGCCAGGTCCCCCACAGCCGTCCTGTCGGCTTGTAAACACCCCTTTGTTTCCAGACGCCCTCCTGAATCCATAACACCCGCCGTCCTCCAAATGCCCTCTGCCCGGGCCTGGCCCGCCCTTACCCCCTCAACCTGGCTGCCAACGCCCCACCCCCGTTTGACGGCGCCAGGGTAAGTCCCCGACCCCCCGAACCCGACAATCGCCCCAGGCCAGCTTCTACAGTCCGACCAGGTCCGCCACAGCCGTCCTTTTGGCTTGTAAACACCCCTTTGTATCCAGACGCCCCCTCCTGATTCCATAACACCCGCCGTCCTTCAAATGCCCTCTGCGGGCCTGGCCCGCCCGTACCCCCTCAACCTGGCTGCCAAAGCCCCACCCCCGTTTGACGGCACCAGGGTAAGTCCCCGAACCCCACAATCGCCCCAGGCCGAACCCCAAGCTACCCCCGCCATTTCGTGCCCCCTCCAGCGCCCTGACCGCCCCCCCGCACACCCCAGCTCGCCTCCCCTGCGGCCCTTCACCGCCCCCCAAAATAGGTCTTAGTATTAAAAGACCTTAGTATTAAAGGATCTTAGTATGAAAAGATCTTAATGTTAAGAGATCTTAGTATTAATGGAGTGGGAATGCATTAGTCTTAAACTAAGCCTTATGCCAGGGGTCCCCAAACTTTTTACACAGGGGGCCAGTACTAATAAATCTCCTTTTCTTTAAAATGACTGTATTGACAGTTGTATTACGCACAACAATTGTAATAATAGGCTCCCACTGACTAATGGTTTGAATGGGCTTTGAAATGAACATGCTGGCTATCATTTCAGTATTAATAAGACAATATAATCCTCAGTCAGTAGAAGGCGCCACTAAATATTTCTTAACAGAAGCCACTGCCTCTGTGCTCCTTATGTTGGCTATTATTATCAACTTATTATACTCAGGCCAATGAACATTCACAAAACTAATAAACCCAACAGTATCAATCATCACGAGCTTAGCCCTAGCCATAAAAATTGGCCTGGCCCCCTTTCACTTCTGAGTCCCAGAAGTTACACAAGCATCTCCCTTTCATCTGGCCTGATTTTACTTCCATGATAAAAACCTCCACCACCGTCAGTCCTTGATGTAATCAGCCCTGTTATTAACCTAGACCCAATTCTACTCATATCCACATTATCTATTGCAGTCGGGGGCTGAGGAGGACTCAACCAAACAGAACTGCGCAAAATCTAGCATACTCCTCAATCACCCACAAAAGATGACTAACCTCGATCTTTTTCTTATAATAAATAAATTTTGATTAATTTTAATGGGGTGATATCAATAAATCAAGGTACATATATTCAAGGAAAATATGTTCAGGTTATCTTGTCATTTAATTATGTTGCATACCCATTACCCAAAGTCACGTTTCTTCCATCACCTTCTATCTAGTTTTCTTTGTGCCCCTTCCCCTCTTTCTGTTCCTCCCCCCCCCCTTCGTAACCACCACACACTTGTTCTTGTCTCTTAGTTTCGTTTTTATGTCCCACCAATGTATGGAATCATGCAGTTCTTGGTTTTTTCTGATTTACTTATTTCACTTTGTATAATGTTATAAAGATGTCACCATTTTGTTGTAAATGATCCGATGTCATAATTTCTTATGGCTGAGTAGTATACCATAATGTATATGTGCCATATCTTCTTTATCCAGTCATCTATATATATATATATATATATATATATATATATATATATATATATATATATTTTTTTTTTTTTTTTTACCGTGATGAAAGGCTTTAAACCAACTCTTGGCCAGTACAGCAATAATACATAAAAGAGCCACTTGCCATGAACCAACATGGCTAGTAATTCTGGGTCCTGAGGGAGACCGGGGCGTAATTAAGGAAATAGACTTCACTGAGAAAAGAGGATGGGATCGGGAGGCCTCTTCAATTCTGATGGGAAAATCAGAGAGAGAACCCCCGGTCTTTGCTGTGTTGTAGAGCAGAGACAATTAAAGCCTTTAAGTCAATATACAGATAGAGAAGTCTCTGATACAAAGCCACTCATCTGAAGCATAAATTGGATTCCGCATTAGAGTGCACCACCCTACATCATGCAGTAGTCAAGGGTGTGGGGAAAAGGTTTACGTTGAAAAGATATTAGCATTAAAGAATCTTCATGTTAAAAGATCTTAGTATTAAAAGATGTTAGTATTAAAGGATCTTAGTATTAAAAGATCTCAGTATTAGTAGGTGGACAATCCCTGAGCTCTTAGGAACACTATTTGCAGAGCCGGAAAAGGAGAACTGAATCCTTACCAGCTCCCCATCTTCTAAGGTGAGCTTAACTTCCCACCACCCAGAAGTCCCAAGTCTTTTCCTTCCGAGCCATGCCATGAACCTAAACCACACCCGAGACCCTGGCCCAAACTCTTCCTGGGAGCCCTCTCTCCTCTCCTCAGGGCTCTGGACTACCCCCCAAAGTGGCCTTTTTAATAAGCGTAGTGGAGATCCCCACCGCATTCTACAACCTCTTCGGTGGACCACCAGTGACTGCCCCCTCCAGGCCCCAAGCTCGGAAGTGATACAGCCATCATTCCAACCCACAGCATCCCCTAGCCCTCCCCAACTGTCACCTGCCTGCTTCAGGGCTCGGCCCCCTTTTCTGAGACCCTCCTAGCCCCCACCCCCACAAACCCCTTTGCCCGCACAAATTGTCCTCTCCCTTCCCCAACCACCACACCAGCGCCCACAGTCCCGGCCGGGTCCCCCACAGCCGTCCTGTCGGCTTGTAAACACCCCTTTGTTTCCAGACGCAACCCTCCTGATGCCATAACACCCGCCGTCCTCCAAATGCCCTCTGCCCGGGCCTGGCCCGCCCTTACCCCCTCAACCTGGCTGCCAACGCCCCACCCCGTTTGACGGCACCAGGGTAAGTCCCGACGCCCCGAACCCCACAATCGCTCTAGGCCAGCCTCTACAGTCCCGGCCAGGACCCCACAGCCGTCCTGTCGGCTTGTAAACACCCCTTTGTTTCCAGACGCCCCTCCTGATTCCATAACACCCGCCGTCCTCCAAATGCCCTCTGCCCGGGCCTGGCCCGCCCTTACCCCCTCAACCTGGCTGCCAACGCCCCACCCCCGTTTGACGGCACCAGGGTAAGTCCCCGACGCCCCGAACCCCACAATCGCTCTAGGCCAGCCCCTACAGTCCCGGCCAGGTCCCCCACAGCCGTCCTGTCGGCTTGTAAACACCCCTTTGTTTCCAGACGCCCCTTCCTGATTCCATAACACCCTCCGTCCTCCAAATGCCCTCTGCCCGGGCCTGGCCCGCCCTTACCCCCTCAACCTGGCTGCCAACGCCCCACCCCCGTTTGACGGCACCAGGGTAAGTCCCCGACCCCCCCGAACCCCACAACGCCCCGGCCAGCCCTACAGTCCCGGCCAGGTCCCCCACAGCCGTCCTGTCGGCTTGTAAACACCCCTTTGTTTCCAGACGCCCCTTCCTGATTCCATAAAACCCCGTCCTCCAAATGCCCTCTGCCCGGGCCTGGCCCGCCCTCACACCCTCAACCTGGCTGCCAAGGCCCCACCCCCGTTTGACGGCACCAGGGTAAGTCCCCGACCCCCCGAACCCCACAATCGCCCCAGGCCAGCCCCTACAGTCCCGGCCAGGACCCCGACAGCCGTCCTGTCGGCTTGTAAACACCCCTTTGTTTCCAGACGCCCCCTCCTGATTCCATAACACCCGCCGTCCTTCAAATGCACTCTGCCCCAGCCTGGCCCGCCCTTACCCCCTCAACCTGGCTGCCAACGCCCCACCCCCGTTTGACGGCACCAGGGTAAGTCCCCGACACCCCGAACCCACATTCGCTCTAGGCCAGCCCCTACAGTCCCGGCCAGGTCCCCCACAGCCGTCCTGTTGGCTTGTAAACACCCCTTTGTATCCAGACGCCCCCTCCTGAATCCATAACACCCACCATTCTCCAAATGCCCTCTGCCCGGGCCTGGCCCGCCCTTACCCCCTCAACCTGGCTGCCAACGTCCCACCCCCGTTTGACGGCGCCAGGGTAAGTCCCCGACACCCCGAACCCCACAATCACCCCAGGCAGCTTCTACAGTCCGACCAGGTCCACCACAGCCGTCCTTTTGGCTTGTAAACACCCCTTTGTATCCAGACGCCCCCTCCTGATTCCATAACACCCGCCGTTTTTCAAATGCCCTCTGCCCGGGCCTGGCCCGCCCTTACCCCTCAACCTGGCTGCCAAATCCC
>NW_027095816.1:0-6612 GCF_036850995.1 Saccopteryx leptura | reverse complement strand
AATTATGGCTCTGGAAAACTTCCACTAAATGGCAAATTCCTTTTGCAGATTTTACAAGCCAAACTGATTCTCACTACCCAGCTGATAAAATAGTTCAATTTTCAATAATTACTACATTTGTCTTTTCTAAGACAATTGTTAATGAGCCCATTCCAAAAGCACCTACAGTCTTAACTGTTGGGTCCAGCTAAAAAATAGCAGGCTGAATAATTGATGGACGAGTTTATACCGAAACAGTCACCTTAAAGTCAGCTCAAAGAGTAGAATTACGTGCCATTATCATGGCTTTTCAGCGTTTGCCATGTTCCTCCTTTAATCTGTATAGACAGCAAATATTTACTTATGGTTGTTTCCACATAGACACTTCTGTCTTAGGAACAACTGCTGGTGAGGAACTATTTCAGCAATTTCTCCTTCTTCAAAGACTTGTTCGACAACCTAGAGCTCCATGTTTTATAGGACATAGTCGAGCTCACTACATGCTCCCTGGAGCTTTACCACAAGGGAATGCCCTTGCTGCAGATTTTTAAATCCTTTCTAAAGTGTCCTATACTACAATCTGTCCCCTCATTAAGAGCTGACCCTCGTGGACTCCTACAGGACAATCTTGGCAAATAAAAGTTACTCATAAACCTTCATTTGTCAAACAATCCTTTGTCCACATGTCCGAGCATACTTATTCTAGATTTATTGTAGCCTCTACCAGAACAAGTAAGGCTACTAAGCATGTTTATCTCATTGTTTGTATGTATTTTTTATTTTAATACTTCCTAACTGATTAAAACAGACAATACTCCCACATATGTAGGAAAATTATTTACTATCACCTGTCAAACCTTTTGAATTACAGGTATTTCTTACAATCTTTAAAGTCAAGTATTATTAAAGTGTACCCAGCAAATATTTAAAGGTCAATTTTTAAAAATATAAAAGGAGTCATATCCTGAATCTCCTGCAAATCTTCTTTATCATGCTTTTTATTTTTAAAACATTTTCTTTGAATGTTGATGTACAGGACTATTCAGCATCAGAGAGACTCTGGAATTCTACAGGAGATGCCAAAATTCTTTCTCCTGCAAACTTCTACCCTCTGTGGTTGTAAATGTTATAGTTAAGAATGCCTGTAGAAGAATAGGCATGGTGATATACAGCTTTCTCTGTGCTGTGGGCTCTTTTGCCAGGTTAAACTGGCAATATTTATTAGGGTCAGAAGTCATGTTTTTAGGATGAGGAGGGGTATTGATAGGAAGTCGAAGAACAATATTAATGATAGGTTTGCCTTGGTTGGCAAACTACGGCTCACGAGCCATATGTGGCTCTTTGGCCTCTTGAGTGTTTAGCAAAGGCCAGCTTAGGAGTACTCTAATTAAGTTAATAATAATGTACCTACCTATATTGTTGATGTTAAAAAAAAATTGGCTCTCAAAATAAATTTCCACAAAGAAAACTAGATAGAGGGTGACAGAGGACAATCTGACTTTCGGTGATGGGTATGCAACATAAGTGAATGACAAGATAAACTGGACATGTTTTCTTTGAATGTATGTACCCTGATTTATTGATGTCACCCCATTAACATTAATAACACTTGGATTGGGACTTCTCACGTGAAAAGCGTTTTCAGTCCATGCCAGACTATGTAGACAGTTGCAAGGGACCTCCAAGGATCGAAATACTGGAAACTGCATTTCTCGGTTTCACACAATATGGTCCAGAAAATGGAAGTAGAACATAATGATTCACTGTAAGTAACGTTCTAGTAAAGAAGGCCTGCCGCATTCCCACAGCGCAGACCGCAGCCTGCCAAGGGACTTGCTGAATGACAATAACATGTAATAGCTATAGATGTCCACAGGAGGGAAGTAGTGAGTCAAACCCAGAGCACAGTAGCTGTGAGGCTAAATTGAGCTGTGAATCAAGTGTCCACAATCATTCTGGAAGACGGGTTTCACGCTAGTTCTCCCCACCCTAGTGAATCGAGGAATCAGAAACCAGATGAAAAAAATAAAGTCTCTATGAACAGGACTCCCCAAACACACCTGTAAGGAAACCCTGCCGCCACGCCTCGCGGCACTTAAAGAAAGGCTAACACCGAACAGCAACAGAAAGGACCCGTCACTCAACCTCTGGAAGAAGGCGCCCTAAAATAAGCGGACAGAATGAGATTAAAAAGCAAACTCACAACGTCCTGATCACTGTTCAATATCTACAGAATTCCATGAAATCCGCGGATAGTAACAGAGAGCACAGTGAACATAGGACTGTGAAAGACCAAACCCCTCACGAGACAGCGAAATCTTACCTCTTGGGATCCGGGCTGTCACAACCCTTTTTTCCTCCCGTGTCCCCACTGTGTCCATTCTCAACTCACGCCACATGACTCCTCCTTCTTCCGACCTCCTCTCTAGGGTATCCCCCCCCCCAGCCACTAGACAGCCGTCATCAATGATGCAAAAGAATGTTAAGACAAGACTGAAACCAATACAACTGAATAAATACACCAAAGTCAGTGCATCCCTCTCAGAACGCAGGCTTCCATGCGATTCCCACACATGTCCACGGGAGGGCAGCGCGGAGCCACACTTCGAAGTGATGCTCAAGGACATCTACTCAATCGGAAAATAAAATGGCCAACACGCACATCAGAGAGTAACAATCCTAAACACCATCTTAGTTCCCAGTACACAGAATATGGGCACCGGGTATATAGTAACGTGGGAACTCTCCACAAAGAGCAGCCAGAGAACACACATCGAAATCACGCCACAGACTGCGAGCAGTGTCCGGGCAGAAGCAACGGGAAAGGAATGAAAGTGAAAGCGTCGCACCCCCACACTCCGGGAGACCATACCCTCCTCAGAAAAATACTTCCAAGAGCAGCTAACATTCCCAGAAGACACCCCCTTCCGAAGGCCCAGGAACAAACACGGGGGTAGGAGGAAAACACGCCAGTAGAGTTCCATGGGGGAGCCTTAGCTTCATGACACCCCAAGTCTTACCTGTCTGGATGCACTGTCCAAGGAGTCACATCATTCTACCGGCACGAGCTGGGCCCACCCACGTACAGCAGTCTTGTTTTTCAGACAATCCCACGACAAAGACACTCACCATGGAAAGGAATGAGACTCCGCAGTGTTGCGTTGACCACAGCAGAAGACTCAGCGGCTCCATCCGCCTGATCCCTTTGCAGCCAGACAGGCATCCTACCTCTTCAGATGCCCCAGCCTGGAACACCTTCCTTTCCAGGAGTGGTTCTTCATGTGTAAATGCAGTAGGCCGGTCAGAGGAAACTACTCACCTTGGGTATAAGTGACTGGATGAATATCTAGGCCGGTTCTTTACTAACTGTCCAAGATAACTGGAGTTTCACATTCTCCATGTGGGTGTGAAAATGAGCATTACTTGCCAGCAGTGGATAGAATTAACTAGTACCCCTGACACCTAGTATATGCAGGGGATGTTTCCTCAGGACAAAGACTGATCTGTCCCAAAAGGTCACTACTACTCAAACCTCACACCTATTCTATATAGCACCACATAAAAAATAGAATACAAACAGCAGGTCAGTTGGAATCCTAGATCACAAATGCTGACTCTCTTGACCTACCCACCCAGAAACAGACACCTGGAAAAAAAAACAATTACAAACCATCTTCAAAAACTGCTTAATAGGATCTTAGCCTAACATGATGCCCCAGAAAATCCGAGAGGCAAGGAACATCTCACAGCTTGAGCACTGAATCACTCTCTGATGAACCAGACTGGGTGTGTCACAATCTCTGCTTCTCCTCAGGATTCAACTACTCAGTCTTTCACAACTGTTTCTGAATGTCACTAACAATCTTTCTTCCTACTTTTCTACAATCCAGCATTCACCCTCTATACTGATATTCTTTTGCTTTGGTTAAATTAAACACGGATTCCTGTCTACAAATACACTTCTCAAAACAATTTTTTTAATAGACCACAGAACCCTGCTATTTACCAGTTTCACATAGCTTCAGTTCCTCTACAATATAAAACAAACAACAAATAAACCTGTATTCTGGAACCCTGATCCTCAACCTAATGCAAACTATACATCACTTTAAAAATAAAAAACACTTTTTTCCTTACCAATAGACATTAATAGCCTACTTCTTGGAACAGAACCTTCAGTACTAGATGCAAACTCGTATCTATTCTTACACCATAAAGGTGTCTCTTTACATCACAGGAAATATTTTCATCATAAAATAACTGGTGTTACAACAGCTACATTAGAAAAATAAATTACACCCCTACATTCTACTATGTGCAAAAATTACTTCCTGTGGATGTTAATACACATGCACAACTAATAGAAAATGCTGGAGCCAACTACACTGTAACACAGCAACAAATAAAAAGAAATGGAAACAAAACCAAAACATATTTGGATACCATGCAATGGAGAGCAAAAGTTGGTCCTACAAATTATAGACAGAAATTCATTTCGGTACATTCCAATAACCGTGAATATCTAACTTCACAAGCTATAAGTAACAAACTCAAATAATAAATCACAGACATAAAATGAAAAAGAAAAAGTCATAATTATAAAAAGCAATTGAACACACCTCTCTCATTGGGGGATACAGCAAACCTTTCAAAACCTATACACTGCCCCTCCCACAGAAACATCAATATGGATATATATATTTTAAAAAAAAAACTCTAAGTGGCAAATAAAATTCAATATACATAACTATTTCACAGTTCCCAAACAATACAGCTAAGATACTTTTTAAGAATGCTCGTAGCCTGACCAGGCGGTGGCACAGTGGATAGAGCGTCGGACTGGGATGCGAAAGGACCCAGGTTCAAGACCCCAAGGTTGCCAGCTTGAGCACGGGCTCATCTGGTGTGAGCAAAGCTCACCAGCTTGGACCCAATGTCACTGGTTACTCGATCTGCTGAAGGCCCCCGGTGAAGGCATGTATGAGAAAGCAATCAATAAACAACTAAGGTGTCACAAGGAAAAAACAGATGATTGATGCTTCTCATCTCTCTGTTCTTATCTGTCTCTCTCTTAAAAAAAAAAAAAAAAAAGAATGCTTGTAACTCTTTAAAAATTGACCCTAGAATCATTACCAGCTAGAAGCAGCAGTCATTGGGACTTGGACGTGAGCTGCAAAGTATAGAATTGTGACAACAATTCCAGTGCCATGCGGACTTTTCCTGGACTTCTGCTCCTTGTGACAGTTCCTAACAGACTGAACTGGGGTTGGGTTGCATTTTTCAGGGATTTGGCATGGTGTTGGGACCAACTTGGACTTGGTAAACATGTTAAGGACACTACTCTTTTATGGATTCTTGCTGTATTGGCCAAGAGTTTGCTTAAAGGCTTTAATCACTGTAAAAAAAAAAAATAGAAGACTAGATAAAGAAGATGTGGCACATATTACTATTCAGCCATAAGAAATGATGACATCGGATCACTTACAACAAAATGGTGGGATCTTGATAACATTATACGGAGTGAAATAAGTAAATCAGAAAAAAAAACAAGAACTACAGGATTCCATACATTAGTGGGACATAAAAACGAGACTAAGAGACATGGACAAGAGTGTGGTGGTTACGGGAGTGGGGGGAGGGAAGGAGGGAGAGGTGGAGGGGTTAGGGAAGGGGCACAAAGAAAACTAGATAGAAGATGACGGAGGACAATCTGACTTTGGGTGATAGGTATGCAACAGAATTGAATGACAAGATAACCTGGACATGTTTTCTTTGAATATATGTACCCTGATTTATTTTTTTCAAAAAAAGAAAAGAAAAATTGACCCTACTAAACTATAAACCACCTTCCTAGACATTTCAATACACTTCAGTTACATATGCTCTCTTTATGGCTCACCACACCATCCACCTAGAAACCTATAAGTAAAGGTAATAACAGTATTGTCATGTTTACATCTTTTCAAAGACACATCTTAAAAATAAAATAAAACCCTAACATAAATCACTAATAAAATTAGAAAATACCTTCAAAGGAGAAATAAGAAAAATGCTACATTCCTATCATTCTGCTATCCAGAAATTTGCAACTTATGTCAGGTTTCTGAACCAAAAATGAATGTGCCCCAGGGCATATTCGACCATGATGGCGCCATTTTGTATTGTCAGCAGTGTGGTGGGTTAGGTGTTATTTGCAAGCAGTAACTAGAAAGAACAGGTGCACGTGAGAACACCTACCATGCACAGCCCTTCTTCCCGGAAAAAGATAAGCCCAGCCCCAAAGATCCATGGTACTCAAAAGACAGACCTTAATCTACATAGAACAACATGAAGTCTGCACTAGAATACAAACAGCAGGTCATTGTAAATCCTAAATCTGAAATGCAATTTATCTCTTTAACTATGACTATGAACACTCAAACCCAACGATGAACAACAACAAACACAAAACCTCCCATCTTGCCATGATTGCAATCGACTGCTCTGGGGTGATGAAACACCCAAAAACACTCAGGAGTCCAGGAACATCTCACGTGTTACGAGACTGAATCACTTGGGGACAAAACCAGACTAAGCATCTCACCATCACCACTTCATTTCATGACACAGAAATCACTTTCATACCTGTGTATG
>NW_027095815.1:0-29640 GCF_036850995.1 Saccopteryx leptura | reverse complement strand
CTCACTTCTGCTGTCTCACTGTTGCCATGTGGAAAGAGTTCATCAGCTGCAGTCAATCTTTTTATTCGTGCCTTCAGCACTTAAGAGGATTGAAAAAAATATAAAAAGGGCAGACATCATTGAAAAAAAGATGAATTATAGAATAAACATTGTGAGAAAAAATAATTCAAAAATTATTAGAATCTTATATCATCCCCTCGACCAAACTGTTTCTCTATATTTGTATATTCATGACTAATATAAATCATGGAGTTCCCTAAAACATAAGCATGCATCGAGATTTAAAGCAAAAAATGCGAAAAAGACACATCAGTGATGCAAAAGCAGTTTGACAGTGTCTGGTTATATGCGCTAGCTTTTAATTTCAAAATGTACATTAGATAGCAGCAGAGGAAGACATTTTTCTGGTGACATTTACCTAGCTGTTATTATCAAGACGTCCATGAGATGGAAGCAGAAATGTTCTTTTTTTTGTTTTTTTGTTTTTTTTTTTTTAGAAATGTCAATGGCCATGTTAATCCAAATGTGTGCAAAATGCAGCAGCACTTGTTCTGGCTGGATGGCTCGCTTGGCTGGAGAATTGCCTTGCAATGCAGAGGTGGCTGGTTCAGTCCTTGGCTGGCGCACATACAGAAACAGATCGATGCTTCTGTCTTTCCCTTACCCCCCTTCCTCTCTGTGGATTCTATGAAAATAAAAAAATTAAAAAATAGAAAAAAATAAAGACAAAAAAAAGTCAACAGAGAAATATTTCCTGCACACAGCATTCACTGAGAATCTAGATATGCTATTTATTTCTATTTTAAGACCATAACATGCCTTACCTCACTTAATGTTCCCATTTGACAAATGAGACAGGGATGACTGTTATCTGTATTTCACAGGTATTTGAACTAAAGACCAATTCTAACCTAATTCAAAACCACAAACGATGGTCCAAGATGGGCCAGAAGAGTGTACACAATTGGTATCCTGGACACAAACAGGCATCAAAATAGTCCTTGCAATTTTTGCATACTAGTTTTTTTTTTAAGAATGCCTGCACATAAGCTAATGGTCCAGCTTGTCAAGCACTCAACCAAGGTGGAGTTGGGTTGGAAATTGGACATTAAATGAGATAGGATAGGATAAGATAGGAGGGGAGCGAGGAGGTGGCTTGGCCCTTCCCATGTGCTGAAACAACAACATATCCCTTTAAGAGTGCCCTCCCCACTTCTACCCCTCTCTGTCTGATGGCATTTTAAAATCTGTTCTTCAGTCCAGAGCACTGGTCTGCTTCCACCCATGTGTCCTTTCTTTGAGGCTTCACCTGACAAAAGCTTCCTACAGGCTCAGAATTAACTCTAGAGCTGACTTTTGGCACCCACTTCTACAAGCAAAGAAATGAAAACTCAGTCTCCTCCTCTGTCAAATGGGGAGAACCACTCCTGTTCAGGTGTCTGTGAGGATTCAGAAAAGTGGTGCTCGTTAGCTCCTGCCAACCATGTGACCAGCACTTTCCCTCTGTGCTATATTGACCTATGTCTCATACAACATTCCTATCAGTTCCCTCCTCTCTGCAGCCAACACCACATAGCATGTAAGACATTGGTGCTTAGGATGGCCCCCATGCACTTTGTCCTTGCTATTCCCAGCTGATATCCAGGCCAAGAATATACTTATGTGGCCAAGCACATGGAAGCCCAGGCTTAGCTGGGGAAACCCTCCCAGTCCTTGCACTCTCACAACCTCTTCATTCCTTGGAAACCATACTCTGAGAAGGAACACTGAGGGGCCACCTGAAAAGGGGAGGAATATGGGAGAAAACGGCAGGACTCAGTTCCCATAACCACCACCATTATTATGACTTGCTCCTGACCTTCTCTAGAAGCAAAATAGTTATGGCACAGAGGGGTCCGACGCACATTCCACTGGGCTGTTTTCCCTAAACTCCTTCCTGGCATCAAATTTGAGATTCTCAAGATGTAGCAGTAATTCTTATGGCCTTACTTGGGTCCTGTAAATATTAATTTTTAAAACATACATTTTTAAAAATTAATTAATTTTAAAAGTTTTTATTTGTAAAGATTAGAAAGAGAAGACAAAATGGTGGGAAGGAACAGGAAACATCAATTGGTATTTGCTTCTTTTCTATTTATTGGCCAGAAAACTGAGAATAGGCATAGGCTTCATAGTCACTTGATGGAAAATTTTTCATTCCTCCACTGTCCCAGAGTAGAGACTTACCTGTCCCATGAATCCCTCTGGTTCCCTTAGGCTTAAAACCAAGAGCAGTCTTGAAGGCTTATTTCCTCCTCTTGTCTTCTGTTCAGGTGCCATTTGTTGTGGATTTTTGGGTTTTATGTAAAGGAGCCACAAAGAAATGAGGCAACAGCAACACTGCAATTGTCAGACCCTAATCTCACCAGGACTGAGGTGCCTTGGAAAAATTAGCTATTTAATTTATTAAGCAGAAACATAACATCATGCATGAGTGTAATGACTACAAAAAACATGCTTTATGTCATTTCAAAGGTATTAGGTAGTTGAAACTTGCTTGAAAGGACATACAGGATTTTCTGTGGGAACTGTTTTCCAAGTGTGCTTCTCTGCTGCCACCTCGTGTGCACCTTGGGAATAACAGCTCAGAACAGTTCACCTGGGAAAAACATCAGTGGTGTGTTTTGAGTTATCTATCAATGTTGAATCCAAAGCTATCTAGAAGATGAATTTATAACTTGTAAAAATAAGAAATTTCTAGTTACTGTTTGCTACTTGTTTCAACGTTAACTGTAGTGAAAGTAAGATACATACTTGATATCAATTCAATCCTCTGAAGTTTGCTGGAACTTGCTCCATAGCACATAAAATAATGGTCTCTGTTACATGTCCTTCTCTGCTGCAACCTCTTGTCCATCCGGAAAATCATGACTCTGTGCAGGTCCAAAGGAAAGTGTGGTAGAGAGGATTGTATACAAACGTTGATTCCAATTTGCCATTTCTGTCAATTTTTTGTGTATCTTTAATGATTTGTTTTCTGGGAATCTATCGTTTGTGTGTGTGTGTGTGTGTGTGTGTGTGTGTGTGTTGTGTGTTTGTTACATTGACAGAGAGAGATAGTGAGAGGGACAGATAGGAACAGAGATGAGAAGCTTCAATATTTTTTATGACTCATTATTCTCTTTATTTGTTCATTATTGCTTTCTCATATGTGCCCTGCTTGGGGCGGGGCGGTTTTCAGCAGAGAGAGTGACCCCTTGCTCAAGCCAGCAACCACGGGGATCATGTGTATGATCCCATGCTCAATACAACAACTCTGCATACCCAATCTGGTGAGCCCGTTCTCATGCCAGCAACCTCCACATTCCAACTCGGGTCTCCTGTTTCCCAGCGTGTATTGATATCCACTGTGCCACTTCCTGCTTAGGTGGAAGGTATTGGTTCTGAAAGAGGCATGCTCATTCTAGAAGTGGAGAAGCATTGTGTTAAATCTGTTATGATTATGCATTTGTTTATTTTTTTGTAGCTCTCTTCAGTATAGAAGAATTTATGTTATTGAGCACAGACCAATTTGGAACTCCCTAGTTAATAGGAGTTACTGATATGAAGTGCTTTTTATTTCTGTTAGTGCATTTTGCCCTCAAGTGTACTGTATTCTATTATATAATTTTGCACGTAACAAAGATATGTGTGAAAGTAGGTTTACATTTGTTCAGATGAAAACAACACAATTGTTTATAAATAGTAATTTCACAAATAACTTTTAAACATACTAAAAAATGTAAACTTACTTCTGTACCACATGTCTGCCTTTACCCATTTTTCATTTTCAATCTCTTTGTACTAATATCAGAGGTGGATTTAAAGGTGGGAACACCGGGCATGTACCCTGGACCCTGACTTCTTAAGGGCCTCGCAAAAGCCTTACTTGACAGTTTTTTATACTGATAAGGAGCCCAGTATTTTCTTCTGCACCTGAGGCCTCAACCAACCTTAGTCCATCTCTGTCCTCTATGTTTTAGAATTTAGGTGACTCCATGTCCTATATTAGTTATGTATAGTCATTAAAATCTAAATGGAATGGAGTTTGGTCAAGGATATGATATAAGGTTCCAATATTTTTTATTTACTTTTCTCACAGTATTTATTATATAACGCATATTGTTTCCATGCAACTAAAAAAATATCTCAAAGTTTTCATATGGATGTGCAGGTATTACTGGGCATTTTTTTCTGTTTTGTCATTTGGTCTATTCATGTGTCATTACCCTACTGTTTTATTATTGTATCTTCATAATGGAATGCATCTTTTTTCTAGTTGTGCAAGCTTCTGTGTTTGATTATGCTTTTCAGAATTGTCTTTGCATTGCTAGTGCTTATTGTTCTCCATTCTGTTCACTCACTGCCTTCCATTAAGACCCTCCCTCAGCCCAAGCTCATGACACTCCAAAGTGTCTGCATACAATGCAATTGTACAGACCTGGGTGAGAAACACATGTTCCAACATTACTCTGGAACTGAAATGATTGGCATGGAAATGTAGAAATCACAACCCATTAATGCAGTGAGTTAACCACTGAGGATTGAGGCATAATATAGTGTTATACACCAATGAATACGTAGGGTCAAAATATTTTCTGTTTTCTTCTTCAGGTCTCAGTGTGCTGTTATGGGAAAAATATTTGCTCCTTTCTAGAGTTTAAAGCAGGACATATTGAATGAGTCAGCTCTGGAATGATCATCTTTTCAGTTAGTTTGAATGTGAAACCTCCCTATCAATTTTGCTAATGGCCAGGTAAGATAGGGAGCAAGAAAAAAATGGAGAGGATCTGAGGAAGCTCAGTTTTCCTATGTAGCCTGCTCTGAGCAGGCAGTTATTTGTTGCAGGAAAGCTAAAGCTCCAAGTGACTTTCCATTCCCATCCTAAGGAAGTAAAGGGTGAGACCAAGCATAGATGAGTAAATGCAGTAGCACATCTAGGGAAGGCCACAAGTACGCGATGCTTGGCCCTGCTGGGGCTTTCTGCAGGTCAGGATAAAAACAGCAGATGATTTGGTGTTATGTCTCAAAAAGGGCAAGAGAAATCTAATTAGTTTTTTAAAACTAAATAATAAAATTTTACACTGGATTCTTCTCGTTATTTTCTCATGCAGAAAGTAAACTTATGGAGATTTTCAAAAAATTATAGAAAAAATCAAAATATAATGGTTTGACATTAATTCAGGTTAAAAGTACCCCCCCTTTTTTTAGAAAGAGAGAGGGAAAACACTATGGGAGAGATGAGAAGCATCAATTTTTCATAACCCAAAACCTAACTCTAACCCTAACCCTACCCTAACTCTAACCCTAACCCCCACCCTCACCCTAACACTCACACTAACCCTCACCGTAAACCTAACCCTAACCATAAGTCTACCCTAACTCTAACTTCAACCCTCACCCTAACCTTCCTAACCCTCACCCTCACCCTAACCACCACCTCACCCTAACACTCACTTTAACACTCATCTTAACCCTCCCCCTAACCCTAAACCTAACCCTACCCTAACTCTAACCCTATCCCTCACCCTCAACCTCATCCTCACCATAACTTTCCTAACCTTCACCCTCACCCTCATCCTAACCAACACCTTCACCCTCATCCTAACACTCACCCTTACACTAAACCTAATCCTAACCCTATCCCCCGCCAAGCCCCACCTACCAAGACTTTGCACCCAGTGATCTCCTTCACCATGCCTTATCATGCTGGCTGCCATGACTCCACCCCTCATCTGCCAGGCCCACACTTCTCCAGAAGCTCCATCTTCAGTGATGGCACTCAGCCTGCCCTACCTGTTGGGCTCCTTTTCCGCAGCCCTGACCTTTCCCTTCCCCTCACTGCCTAAAAGGATTCACCTGGCCTCTAGTATGAGTGGCCTTCAGGAGGCTTTAAGAGGCTCCAATTGCCCTCCACAGTTGAGAATGTTTTAAATCAGGACACCACAGGCTGCCTCTCCTTAGTGGACGGTCTGGAAAATTGGAGGTTTACACTCTCTTTTCCTCCCTCGCGTGCTCAGCACTTTCGCGGAGGCCCTGTGTCTCCTGTACAGGCCGGCGGCTCCTCTGGGAAAAGGGAACTGCCTGGCACGAGTCCTTCACCTTCAAGCCATCTCTTACCCTGCCCAAGACCAGCGCACAGCGGGATGCAGGGCAGGGTGGGTGGGACCAGCTACCCTGCCCCATCAGCTGAGATTCCTGCACAAAGCTACCTCATGGACTGATATTCTTCTGAGAAGACAGGGCAATACCTAACTCTTTTTAGTCCCTAGTTTTACAGTAAGAAACTGTGTACGGTCTTTGGTTTACAATTAGGTTTTTCTGTTGTCTTGGTTGGTGTTTTGGACAGAGAGGCAGTAAAAGACAGAAACATCAAAATGTACCTGTATGTTCCCTAACCAAGGAATCAAACTGACAACCTTTGTGGTCCAGGATGATGCTCTAACTAACAAAACTATCTGGCCAGGGTTTAATTTTTATTGATTCATAGAGAGACAGAGAAAAGAAGGAGAAAGAAGTGAGTGGGAAGGGAAACATTCATTTGTTGTTCCACTCAGCCATGGACTCATTGGTTATTACCTGACTGGGGATCAAATCCACTACCTTGGTGTTTCTGGTGGATGTTCCTAACCACCTGAGCTAACTGACAAAGGCTCTCTGTTGTTTTTTTTTCTTTTATTTAGTGAGAGGAAGGGAGGCAGAGAGACCCACTCCCATATGCGGGATCTACCTAGCGAGCCTACTAGAGGGTGATGCTTTGATCATCTGGGGTGTTGCTTTGTTGTTTAGCCACCAAGCTCTTGTTAGTGCCTGAGGCAGAAACTATGGAGCCACCCTCAGCACCTGAGGCCAACTAGCTCCAATTGAGCCATGCCTGCAGGAGAAGCATGTAGGTAGTAGTGCACTGCAAATACATCAACACCAAACCTTCAAAGAGACTATGCTGTTATGGCCACGGGCAGCAAACTGAGAATACTGTCTTGACACACACAGTGGAGAAACTAGCTGAGAACAGCTTTCCACTGGACCACCTCATTTCAATATTCTATGAAACTCTTCCCTAAAAGCCGCCCCATGGCCCAGAACCTTCATAACCCTCCTTACTGTGACACACTGCTCCTCCCCTCTTGGGAATATTCACGGGCTTTGGGATGCCTCTCCTTTCTTTTCTCCCCACCTTACCCTCTGCACCCTCTCTCTTCCAACAGGATCCGTACCCAGGGCAGCAGCAGGCACCACGCACCATGCTTAGGGCTCTCTCCTGCACCGGTCATTCAGCTCCCATTTATGCGACTCCCCCACTCAGCCAGGTGGACCCCACAGAATTTCCTGGGACCACCCCCGACTAAAACTTTTTCTCACTTTTCTCTCCCCACAGAAACTCCCTGGACACCGTCCAGGCTCATGGTGAAGTTTCCGTGACAGGTCTACGATGCCAGCGGCAACCACAGGCCACACTCAGACAAGTGGGAATGCATCCTCCATAGGCCTACAACTGAAGACTCCCCAAAAGGGCGCCATTCCACCCAAAGAAATGTGAATGACCTATCTGAAGACTCCATAGCTTCATAAAGGAAGGTATGAGCCCCCATTTATATGTAATGTTTTTTCAGAGTCTAGTACACACTCATCCCCGTTTGCAAAGAGCTATGTCATGCAACTGAACCTAAGTACCAATTCTAAGAACACCAACAGGCACCTCCTGTGATATGACACATTTATGTCTTCATGTGCACACTGTGCGCCCTCACAGACCAGGTGCTGGCAGACACTTCACATCCAAATCCATGAAACATACATTTTTGTGCTTCTTTTATTTTTGTTTTTTGGTTTTAAAGAGGAGGGAGGGAGGGAGGGAGGGAGGGAGCGAGGGAGGGAGGGAGAGAGAAAGACAGAGAGAGGAAAGAGGAGCAGAAAGCATCAACTCCCATATATGCCTTGACCAGATAATTGCAGGGCTCTGAACCGGCGACCTCAGTGTTCCCAGGTTGACACTTTATCCACTGAGCCACTACAGGTCAGGCCTTTTTAAAAATAATATCTCTTTACCAATGAAGAATTCTCTCATTCTAAACTCAAATGTCACTGAGGTGACAAATGCTGTTTCTTCCATCACAACGACCATGAGACATGAACAAAATTTCCTTTCCCAGAAAGGGCACAGGCAGGCTCTTTCTGAACACTTCTTTCTAACATGCAGAGTGGTTTTACTCCACACTGCACTGCCTTCACCCCTCGCCTTTCCTGCCCCTCGCTGTCCTTGTGCCTCCACGTGCCCCAATGCACTTTGCAGAAAGTCTGCCATAAAGAAACCCTAGGTTCTCTCTTCAATCCCTATTCCCTTTCCTTCAGATTGTGTCTGCACACCTGGCCATCCAGTCCTGCCCTGCTTCTGCCCCACGTCATCCCTGCTCCTCCTCGTGCCTCACTATCCTTCCCCATGCCATAATCACCCCTGTCCATCTGCCCCACGTCTTGTCGTCTTTGTGCTGTTTTACCCAGATATTTCTGCTTTGCCCTGTAAGCCACGTGCTGCGTCATTTTCTCTGCCCCACACCAAACCCACCTGGTAGCCATCATGGCAGCTGCAGAAGCCAACTTTTGGTCTCTCGGGGTGCTCCTCGGCACTCCCAGTGCGGGTGGCCTGGGCGGGGTCTAATCGGCAGAAAGGACCAAGCACCTCAGCGGTCATGTTACTGTGAAGATGGCCAGTATTCCCTGTTGAGCCACGCACCTCTCTTAGGCTTGGGGAGAGTTTGTCCCTGCCTGTCTTGTCACCACCTCTGTGTGCATTTCTGCCAGTGTGTGCATGTGTCTGTGTGTGTGTGTGTGTGTGTGTGTGTGCGTGTTAGCGTGCATGTACTGCTCCTCTGTTGGGTGCTGCTGGTCTTTCCGCCCTCCTCGAGGCTGTCTTGGACAAAGGCACCACTGAGGCCCCACCAGCAAAATCTGGGTTCTCGGCATCATTTTCCAAACCTTGGAGAAAACTCAGCCTCCAGTCCCTGCTTTCCCAGCCGAATGGGTGCAGGTTCCAGGGGCGCTGGATGCAAAGAACGATGACCTAGCTCTGGGTCCGCACAACCAGGGAGACATGTTTGTTCTTGAGCTCCTTAGTCCATCTGGACAATGCTTGCTTTTTGTCATCTGTGAAAATGCTGACTTTTGGCCTACCCTGTGCAGGACGCCACACAGAGTGCTGGAAATGCAAAACCCTCAGACTCTTAAGGGATCTGACATTTTAAATGGAGACCATTCACAGAATAAAAGAATATCCAAAGAAGACATTGCGATGGGGTCCATCCCCTCCTACTGGCACAGGGAAGACTTCAGAGACAGAGCTTAAAGTGGGCTTTGAGTGATGTATAAAAGTTTATCAAGTAAGAGGGAACGGCTATTGTGAAGGTGGCCAAGCTTTTTTGGCTGTAGTGATTGGAACTTTAGGCCCTGGCGGGTGCTGAGTGCACAAAATGTAAGTTCTGATGGAGATAGTGGAATTATTTGGGGGTTGAGATCTCCCTTATGCCTCAGAAAGGAAGATAAGTTTCTGATCTATTTCAATGTGATGTGATGTGGTTACATTGAATGAGTGAATAAAAAAGTGTAAAGATATATAGCCCCTGACCTTAGAAATATTCAGAGGGAAACCTTGAATAATTTGCTGGTTTGGTTCCACACCGACCATGCATTAGAGTGAGCTATAATCAAAATTTACTAGTGGAGGTTTATTGCCTTCAGTTTAAAAGAAAGAAAATAATAGCGCAACATCTATGAAGCACAATGAAGCTACACACAATAGAACGAGGTCTGCCTATACAACCTTCTGCTTTTCTGCTTCACAGCTGTCTTCCCTGTATTCCTTTTATTTCTGCGTCTTTCTTCCAAAGCTTGGACACACTGAAGCAAGTGTAGATGCCGATGAGAAATTCTAGACCCGAGTTTTCTTTGACGTGGTAGTGTTAACCAGATTTTATGCAATCTTTTATGCTTAAGCACAAAAACAGGAGAAACAGTCTCAATTATGTAGAATGTTGTCATATAAAAATTCAGGAAGATGCTATTTTCATCTCTGTCTCCTACTATTTTTGCCATTGCTGTTTTCACTTTAAATTACAACAGGTGGTGGCCTGGGCTGGGTGGCTCAGCGGTAGAGCATTGGCACATTGTGTGGAAGTCCAGGTTTAATTTCTGGCTAGGATATACAGAAGAGGCAGCCATCTGCTTTTTCAACCTTCCCCTGCTCCTTCCTCTCTCTCTCTCTCTTCCCCTCCTGCAGCCAAAGCTTCATTGGAACAAAGTTGGCCCTGGGAACTGAGGAGGGCTCAATGGCCTCTGCATCAGGTGCTAGAATGGCCCTGTTGCAAAAGAGCAAAGCCCCAGATAGGCAGAGCATTACCCTCTGGTGGATATGTTGTGTGAATTCCCTTCCGGTGCATGTGTGGAGTCTGACTGCCTTTGCGCTTCTAACTTTGGGGAAAAAAATAATAAATAAATTACGAATAGGTGGTTTAGCCTTCTAGTATCTGGGGTCTCCAGTTTTTCTCCTCTCGCTGTGCTGCTCTAGATGTTTTTCTCAGTTGTAGCACTTACTCATTATTGGGCTTCTCCACCTGACTTGTTTTAAGCTAAAGGGACTGAGTTTTAACTATCACTGGATCTGCAGTGCCTAGCATGAATCATAGCAGATAGTAGGTGCTTAGTAATATTTATAGAGTGAATGAGAAAACTGAGACCTACAGAGAGCACGTGTTTCCACCCTGGTTTTTGACTTATGACAAGCCTTTATTTTGTGCCTGGCACAATGGTAAGTACTTAACATGTAGCATCTTTTTAAATTCTCATATAATAACCCTGATTTTCAAATGAGGAAATAAAAGCATAAGTATGAAGGAGTTCACTTTGTCATAGAGCCTACAAAGCATGCTGAGGTGTTCAGCCCATCGATTAGGACCTTACTCAATTGTCTGCTGGACCTCCAATCTTGGATTGAGGTTTCTGCGGTGTGTGCTCTTCAAGACCCACTGTGTTGTCATGGGTCTCCCCAGATTCCCTCCTATCACAAACTTTTCGGTTATCTCTGATATATTGTGGCCTAGCCTAGTGTATAAAATATATAGTAGATTGTGCATCATATTTCCTGATACTCCCATATAACAGCACCCCAAAAAATGCCACCTTTTGGAATCAGAATTTCTACATCATTCATAAATTTTACTGGAGGCAGGAGAAGTTTGGAATTATGGGAGATCAAAACTATGTGGCCTGATTGTCATTAATGACTTTAAAGTTCACGGATGAGTTAAAACAGCTGAGAAAAGCATTTAGTGGATTTTGGCTTCCCAATATGAGGAATTAAATTTAGTAACTGGTAGAATTTCTACATAACTATATTCTCAGATTTAAATAAGTAAAAAATAGGGACTTGTCAACATTTAGTGCTTGTAAATTACCTAGAATTTTTCTAAAATATAGATTCTCATTCTGTAAGTGTGGGATACTACAACACTCCATTTGCTAGAGATTAAGAAACCATTTTGGAGTAGCCTAGGACTAGACACAGCCAGGAGTGGAGGTGTGAGATGTGGTCTTTATTTCTATGAAAACTTCCAAGGAACCAAAGAAAAGTCTCTGGGGACTGGGATTATGGGCTTGGGGATTTTTGACCAGTACTTTAGCAGGATAAAGATAAGGATTTTTGTGGAACTGAAACTAGAGGTCTCTGTTTGCCTCACCAAATGTGCTGGCACTGAAATAAATGCTGTAGTATCTCAGACTGCAGCAAAAACAAAAGAGCAGAAAGTAAATTTGAGGAGATAATAAAAAAAGTGATAGAAAAAATCAAAATATAATTGTTTGACATGACTTCAGGTTGAACATTCCCCCCCCCCTTTTTTGGGGAAAGGGAGAGATCCAAACAGGCTGGGAGAGCTGAGAAGCATAAAATTTTTTATAACCTTATCCCTAACACAAACTCTAACCCTGCACTAACCCTAACACTAACCCTCACCCACATCCTAACCCTCCTAACACTCACCCTCATCCTCACCCTTACCATCACCCAAACCCTTACCATAACCCTAACGCTAACTCTAAACCTATCCCCCATCAAGCCCCACCTCCCAGGGCTCCGCACCCAGTGATCTCCTTCACCCTGCCCTGTTAGGGTGGCTGCTATGACCCCGCCTTTCATCTCCCAGGCCCCACCCCCTCCAAAGGCTCCATCTTCTGTGATGACACTCAGCCTGCCCTACCTCTCAGGCTCCTTCTCCACAGCCCCATCCTTGCACTTTTCCTCATTGCCTAAGAGGGCTCACCTGGCCTCTGGTCTGAGTGGCCTTCAAGTGGCTCTAATCACCCTTTGCAGTTTAGAATGTTTTAAATCAGGATGTCACAAGCTGCCTCCTTTTAGCGGCCGGTCTGGAACAGCGAAGGTCCACCCTCTTTCTCCCTCCCTCTCTCACCAGGCATTTGAGGAATATCCCTGTGTCTTCTGCACAGGCAGCTGGCTCCTCTTGGAATAGAGCAGTGCCTAGTGTGAGTCCTTCACACTCAAGCCAGCTCTTGCCCCCAGACCAGGCCCCAGACTAGCACTCAGCCAGCTGCAGTACTGGATGGGGGAGACCACCTTTTCTGCCCCATCAGCTGACATTTCTACACAGCGCTACATCATGGACTAATTTCCTCCTGAGAAGATAGGGCAATACCTACCTCCATTCAATCCCTGAGTTTTACAGTAGGAAACTGGCTACGGTTTTTGGTTTACAATTAGTTTTCCCTGCTGTCTTTGTTGTTGTTTTTGAGAGAGAGGCAGAGAGAGACAGAAACATTGAAATGTTCCTGTATGTGCCCTAACCAAGGAATCAAACCGACAACCTTCTGTTACATGATGATGCTCTATCCAATGAAGCTATCCAGCCAGGGTTTAAGTTTTATTAATTTATGTAAAGACAGAGAGAAGAAAGAAGAGAGAAGTGAGTGGGAAGGGAAACATTCACATGTTGTTCCACTCAGCTGTGGACTCATTGGTTATGCCCTGACTGGGGATCAAATTCACAACCTTGGTTTTTCTGGTGGATGTTCCTAACCACCTCAGCTAACTGGCAAAGCTCTCTGCTGTTACTTTCTATTTTTTTTATTTAGTGAGAGGAAGAGGGGCAGAAATACCAACTTCGGTATGTGGGATAATCTCGGCAAGCCCACTAGGGGGCAATGTTCTGACCATCTGGGGCATTGCTCCGTTGCTTAGCAACCAAGCTCTTCTTAGCCTCTGAGGCAGTCACCATGGAGTCACCCTCAGCACCCGGGGCCAACTCACTACTATTGAGCCATGGCTACAGGAGAAACATGGACATAGCACTGCACTGCAAATACATCAACAGCAAACCTTCAATGAGTCACTATGTGGTTATGGTCATGGGCAGCAAACTGAGGATTCTGTCTTGACACACACATTCAGAAAATATTTTTAGAACATTAAAAAATACATGGAACATAATGTCTCTAAATGTTAAATTCTTGGACTCCTAAACTTTCTGGATATGATAAACATAATCAAGGAAGGACTAAAAAAATGTGCCTCTGTTTGTCTACATGCAGGTCTACCTGTAGAATCATAGCAAATGTCTCAAAATCGCACTGTCATTCACGCAAGTCAGTGCTTATGGAATGAAAAGAATGCTGGATCAAGAGGAGAGTTTCGGCCCCTTGGTGTGATCTGATCCCTTTATTTTACAAATAGAGAACATGGAGCCAAAGGATAAAGAGTGATTAATTCAAGAGATCCAGTTTCTGGTCCTACAAGTAAGAAGCTTATAGAATATTATGCCCATCCTCACAGAAGAAAAAAATCTAAACAAGGTGAAAATAAAATATTCCTCCTGAAATCAACAACTAATTTATGTCATAGAGACAACCAATGTCTCAAAAATTGTATAGATATTTAAATATGAGGAACAAGAGCGTATCAGCGCAAAAGAATGTTGCTGCATCCAATATCAGACTTTAATTAAGAACTCTACAGTGGGTCCAAGATGGTGGCACATGTGGACGCTGAGCTTGCACCCTCCCAAAAGCTGACCAATGTAACCCTTTACTTAGAACAATTCCTTCTGAAAGAAAACTGAGAAACAATTAAATAGCTTCTGCACAACAAGCTAAAGAGAGAGAGAAAGAGCATAGAGAAGGCTGAGGAACCATGAGAGCTCTGCAGGAGGTGAAGGATCAGCTCAGGACTAAAGAGACCAGTGAGCACCACTGTTTACACCTCACATGTACATGGATAAAAGATAGGAGCTACATCCAGGCCCTATGGCCAGCCGCTGAACAGGGCAGCACATCCCCAGCTACCTCTTCTGAAGCTAAATACAACAGAAAAATGTGGTCAACATAGCTTGTATAAAGAGAGAACTCCTTCTCAGATATCGACCCAGAAATTAGGTATGGTGGGCAATACTTTACCCACTGAGCTGTATGTGCATGTGCAGCTCCCCACCAAGAGAGAGTGCAGAGATAGCTAAACACTCTGGTACAAGCTGCAAGATTTCCCAACCCAGAGAAATTGCAAAGATAATGTGTCACTACTGGCTTTCCCATCATGGATAATGGGTGGCCAGCAAATGGGCTATGGTCTGCACACATAACTGCCTGATTGGAGACAATGCAAAGATTGGGGGATGCTGCTGCTTGCACTGTTTGGGCTGCTCTACCCAAAGAAAAAACAAAGCTAGCAAAATGTTGCGGCCCAGTGTGTAGTTAGTTGGGCAATGCTCTGTATGTGCATTCGGCTGCCAAGCCACCAGAAGGTCAAGAAAGAACAAATTAAATCTGTGTGTGTACCAAAGCTACCCCACCAGAAAAAAGAGTGGATCTTTTGGGGGGTGAGATACAAGAAAGAAACCAGGTAACCCAGCGCAGACTGTGCTCTGAGAACAAATAATTAAAACAGGCACTCATAACACACATCACGCAGCTTCTTTTACAATAGGCAGCCCTGCTGAGATTAATAGGGCAAGGAGGCTCACAAACCACAGGCATATCATTCAGAACCCACTCAGGCCACGTGACATGACAGGCATTGTGTGCACCTCCCCCATTACAACCGGCAGGCTAAAACTATTTTAACACACACTGTAACAAAGACAACATTTTCAAGACTAGGCAAGATGACTATTTTATTCAACTCAAAAAAACAAAAGGAGAAAGTCAAGCAAAATGGGGAAACAGAAGAATATACTCTAAATAAAGAACAGGATGAAGAATTGGTGATTCTCATCTCTCTCCCTGTCTATCCCTATCTGTCCCTCTCTCTGTCACAAAAAAAGAAGAAAAGGGAAAGTAAAGAATACAAAAAAAAGAACAGTATCATTTCTGGTAAAGCTAAAGAGTTTGGCTTGACCTATAGCCCGTGAAGAGTTCCCTAATCTATCCAAGTTATGCGTTCCCCACTAAGTTAAACTTTCCCCTTCCTCTTATAGAAACAGAATTTATCTAAAAAACTCATCACAGTCATGATCTCATCACAGTTATGAGCAAAGATCTGCTGAGAACTCGTCATTCCAAAAGACACCTGGGAAAGGCTGAGCCCTCTATGCTCAAACTGTCATTTCTCACTCACCAATTATATGCCCCTCTTTTTTTCTGAGAGGTCCAATGAGAATGTAATAGAAGCCAAGTGTTCTTCTCATTCTTTTCCATGGAGCAATAGAGTAATTTTATTTCCTATCTCTGAAAACTTGGGAAAAGGTGACATTTCTTTTACTAAATCAGTGGCAGAAACTATGAATGACAGATACTACTTGTTTATCATCTGGTTTAGACTGCAATCTTAGTAAAATCATGATAAAGAGATATAACTACAAACATACATATATACATATATGTATATTCATATTATTGTGTAAAAAGAAAAGAAAACTTTTCTTAGGTAATAGAAAAATATACCTGTTGGAGATTAACATTGTGATTAAAGAACACTCTGATGGAGTCTCTTGTAAATTGGCATAGGTGTCCTGTGATCCATGTAACATGTTATGGACTATGTGTTTGCTTCCACACTCTTGTTCTTTCTCAGCTCATTTTTAGCATTTTTCCTTTGTGCACCAAACTATGCCACCCACAGACAACAATTTATTATAATGTAATAAATTCCTTGTATCTCAAGGTTGTACCTGCTTCTCATAACTAGCAAAAGCCTAGAGAGAACAGGCATGACTCAAGTTGTGCTTTCAGAACAAATAGGGTGGGAGAAACAATTTCCATCAGTCTTTAAAACTGGATCAGTCACATATGCAGAAGTAATAATACTCAGAAACTGCTCAAAACAAAAATTCTCAGTGGAAAAGACGTCAACCATGCTATTCCATTTACAAACCACCAGGTCGTGGCCTTCTCACCCTTGATTCCACCCTCAAATGGAAGAATTACTGAGCCCATAAGTGAATTTAGTGGCTCAAAATTCTATTGGTTAAAAGTGCTTTTGAGCCTCACTGTAGTTTTCTGGTCAAACAAAATAACCCCCCACCACACCCAGGGGTGGTATGCGGAAAATAAAAAGGTAAATCAGTTTACTTGTGCATAGAAAGCTGCTGTTCAGAACACATTCAGAAACAGCCTGTATATGGCCAACTGTCCACAGTCTCAGGAGGACAGGAGGTAACCAGACCATCCAGAGCAGAGAATGCTCAGAGTCACAAAAACTAGGTTTAGCATTTGCTCACACATACCTCTTGTAGTGATGAAGGAAAATAAAGTAACGCTTGATTTTGACCAAGCTTACCTTTCTCAGAGGGCCATTTTACACTTAACAAGCATCTAAGTAGAACTATAAATCTCCACTTTCAGTCCCATTGAGTCCTGGCTGGTCTTTCCATTAGTTCTTATTCTTAAAAACTGATTTGGTGAAGCTTGATACCTAAGCAAATCTCATGAGGGTACTTAACAGTATGTGTACAATCAATGGGTTGAGCTTAGTACCATAAAACCTAAGGCGGCTCTTTCTCTATGAAAATTTGTACTTATAAGCATCTGAAGATTAATAAAAAAAATTAGTATCCCATTGAAGAAGCACATCTGTTCAAGAAAGTTATTACACAGTAATTCATCATGAAATGTTTTAATTCTAAAAAGTATATATCAACTCAAATTGGTGACGGTATAGACAAGGAAATAGATAAATTACACACATCCTTTAAAAAGGAAAATTCAAGTGACATAAATTTTCTGTGATATTTTTACTAATATTCATTTATATCAGAATGTATGAGTTAGAAAACAAGTAATGGATTTTTAGGCAAATCTTACAATGGTGTTCAAATTGACTTTGTAACGCCAAAATAACCAAACTATTACTACACAGTCCATCAGGGCATTAGAACATATGACTAAACAAGTAAGTTTTTTTGTGACAAAGAAAGAGAGAGATAGGGAGAGGGACAGATATTGATAGACAGGCAGAAAAAGAGAGAAATGAGAAACATCAATTCTTCATTGCGGCACCTTAGTTGTTCACTGATTGCTTTATCATATGTTTTGATAGAGAGGCTACAGTGAAGTGGGTGACCTCTTGCTCAAGCCAGTGATCTTGGACTCAAGTCAGCAACCATGGGGTCATGCCTTTGATCCCACACTCAAACCAGAGACCACACAAGGGTACAAACTTTCTGCTATAACATAAATAAGATCTGAGGATATAAAGTATAACATGGTTGCCTGACCATTGGTGATGCAGTAGACAGAGTATAAACCAGAAAAATTGAGGTTCCTGGTTGTAAACCCTGTGGATATTAGCTCAATCATGGGATCAACAATATAATCCCAAGGTGGTTGGTTTGTGCCCAAGGTTCCTGGCTCAACATAAGCTCCCCAACCAAGGCACATATGAAAACAATAAATGAACACCTAAAGTGACTGAAAACCAGCCCTGGCCTGTTGGCTCAGCAGTAGAGCGTCGGCCGGGCATGTGGGGGACCTGGGTTCAATTCCTGGCCAGGGCACATAGGAGAAGCGCCCATTTGCTTCTCCACCCCCCCACCCCTTCCTTCCTCTCTGTCTCTCTCTTCCCCTCCCGCAGCGAGGCTCCATTGGAGCAAAGATGGCCCGGGTGTTGGGGATGGCTCCTTGGCCTCTGCCCCAGGTGCTAGAGTGGCTCTGGTCGCAACAGAGCGATGCCCCGGAGGGGCAGAGCATTGCCCCCTGGTGGGCTTGCCGGGTGGAACCCGGTCGGGCGCATGCGGGATTCTGTCTGGCTGTCTCTCCCCGTTTCCAGCTTCAGAAAAATACAAAAAAAAAAAAAAGTGACTGAAAACCTTTCTCTTTTAGGCATGATCCATTCTACCATTACACATGAAAAAGTGGGGCATGCAATCACTAAAGATTTTATTTCTGAGTGTTGGAAAAAGGGTCCTGTCACATCAGGACTTGATAGATGTATGATTATTACACCTTTATTTGTAGGATTGAGAGGATTGTCCATAGAGTAATCAAAGACCTCTATGAAAAAAACTAGAAATCAGTAACATAATTTATAAAAACATAGTATCTTTGCTTTATAGGCAGATAAATATTTATAATACCTTATATGGAGCAACACAGTATGTAAAAGGTTTGTTTTTTTAACAAATAAAATAGAACCAAATTTGCATCAATAACAACAATCTTTTCTTTAAGACAAAACTAATTGTCTTTCTCTCAAAAACTTATCCCAGTATGTCATACATTTTAATTCAATTAAAACATATCTTTGTTTAATTTGATACAGAGTTGACATTGTTATTGATTTTTCTGTAGCTTTCTTGATATATACTAGCATTCTACAACATTAAGAAAATTTTAATTTGAATAAAAACCAAAATTAAATAATTTTATATGTTATGTCAGTATTCTTTAAATTAATATTCATAAACAGAATCAATCTTGTTGGTTGAGCTGTATTTACTGGTAGCATGATTATTTTTAATATTTTAGAAGACATATTTACTAGTTGACACATATATGCTTAGTTTCCTAGTAATATAAAATGAAGCAAAAATAAACTTATTATTAAAATTCTTATGCAGACTCCCACTGCCCTACACCAGAATAAACATCTTTTAAAAAACCCACAATGTTACATAACAAAACATTCATCTGCTGGTCTTCTGTATATAAACTCTTTCTGGTCTTAACTCTTCACTCAGTTCTATGGCAATGCCTCCCAAGTCGCTGCTGGAACAATTTAAATTGAATCAGCATGACTAGAAGAAGCAGACACTATCTCAGGTGCACTTTCAGATAAGGTAAACTTATTCTAAATGTGCACCATAATAAAAATATGCAAGTGACATTTGGGTCAGAGAAGCATCTTAGGGTCCCTATGCCTGATTAAGGGGCAGATTAGCCATTACCTCACTCAGTTTAGTGGCTGACACCATCTAGCTGTTCCTGTTTAAATACATTAAATTGGTGAAACATCAAGCTGAACTGAAGCAATATATACCATAATTTCTAAAAAAAGTCAAAACACAATTGGAAACTATAAAACTTAGAAAATGAAGAGATAGATTATTCAAAGAAATCCCCAATAAAATGGGCATATAAAAAAACTACATATCAGAAATCAGTAGAGAAATGCAAATTCAAACTGCTATGAGACATTACTTCACGCCTGTCAGAAGAGCTTTCACTAACAAATCAATGAACAACCAGAGATGATGAGGATGTGTAGGAAGGAAACACTTCTCCAGCGTTGCCTGCCTGCATGGAGTTTTTCATTTTCAGCTCCCCTTTCCGAACTTTCACAATTCCACTTTAGCATATATGGCTGCAACACAGAAAGACTATAAACATATTGATGCACTGCTAAAATCTGGACGACTTCCTTGCTCCTACCACAGTTGTGTAACATAAGTTTTCCTACCTTGTCTTTCTTTTACATTTGCATAAGCCGGACGAACAAGATAGGTAATTTAGTATGTTTTTCAGGATAAATCTAGTTGAATTATCAGCCAAAACAATACGTCATCAGCCAATGACCATTTTCTGAAGCCACTACCACCTTATTAAAGTTGTAAGCCCTGGTAATTAAAATCGTTAGCAGCTGATGCTGCTTAACTTTGCTCACAATTCTTTCCACCAAGGAAAAATAAACACACAAATTTCTTTCACTATGCAGCACACTGTATTGTTGCCCATCCAACCTCACTCCCTCCAATTCATCACTGCCCGTGAATTATTCTCCATTCTGTCCTCAAATCTGACAAATTCTCCATTCCCTATATAACTTTTCAATTTTATGTAAAGTCTGTCTTATATATTCCCCATTTATATCTACATAAACATGCCACAATCATTTTACTTTTTACACTGGTCTCCACATTACCAAACTCTCATGAACAAAGCCCCAATCTCACTAATGCTTTTATAACATTCTCTACCTGGCCCAGTCTCAGCACTTGTTTATAATTTTTTTCATGCCCTACTCTGCACATTCTCACAGTTGCTAACACCACTGACACTCCTCAAACATACTGCTCCTTTACCTGCCTAAATTTCAATTACTTCCCAGTCTTGAGAATTTCAGGGTGGAATTTCCCACCACAATTCTTTTACTTTACTTTCCAAAGCTCTTGTGGCACTCAAGTCATTTCACAGAAACCTTCTTCTCACTTTTGCTGTCTCACTGCTCCCATGTTGAAAGAGTTCATCTGCATCAGCTGCAGTCAATCTTTTTATCCGTGCCTAGAGGTAGAGTATGAAAAAATAAAATAAAGGGCAGGTCTAATTGAAAAGGAAATGCATTATAGAATAAATACTTTGAGAAAAAAATAGAAAATATTATTAGAATCTTATATCATACCCTCGACAAAACTGTTTCTCAGTATTTGAATAAATACTTCTGACTAATATAAAACATGGAGTTCCCTAAATCATAAGCATGCAATGAGATGCAAAGTGAAAAATGGGAAAAGACACATCAGTGATGCAAAAGCAGTTTGACAGATTCTGGTTGTATGTACTAGCTTTTAATTTCAAAATGTACATTAGATAGCAGCAGAGAAAGACATGTTTCTGGTTACATATAGCCAGCTGTTATTTTCAAGACGTCCATGATATGGCAGCAGAAAAGGTTGTTTGTTTTCTTTCTAGAAATGCCCATGGCCGTGTTAATCCAAATGTGTGAAAAATGCAGCAGCATTCGTTCTGGCTGGATGGCTCACTTGGCTGGAGCATTTTCTTGCAATGCAGAGGTGTCTGGTTCAGTCCTTGACTGGGGCACATACAGAAACAGATTAATGCTTCTGTCTCCCCCTTACTCCCTTCTTCTCTCTGTATTCAATAAAAATAAAAAAATTAAAAAAAATTAAAAAATAGAAAAAAATAAGAACCAAAAAAGGCAACAGAAAAAAATTTTCCTGCTCACAGCATTCACTGTGAATTCAGACATGCTATTCATTCCTATTTTAAGACCCTCACATACCTCACCTCACTTAATGTTCCCATTTGCCAAATGAGACAGGGATGATTGTTATAGGCATTTCACAAATATTTGAACTAAAGACTGAGTCTAACCTAATTCAAAACCCAGAAATGGTTCTCCAAGATAGGCCAGAAGAGTGTACACACATGGTATCCTGGACACATACAGCCATCAAAGAAGTCTTGACAATTTTTGCATACTGTTTTTTTTTAACAACACCTGCACATAAGCTAGTGCTCCAGCTTGTCAAGCACTCAACCAAGGTGGAGTTGGTGTCCTAATGGGGCAGGAAATGGGATAGAATAATGTAGAATCAAAGGGGAGCGAGGAGGTCCCTGGACCTTTCCAGGTGCTGAACCAACCACAGATCCCTTTAAGAGTGCCTTCCCCACTTATATCCCCTCCCTGTCTTATGGCATTTTAATATCTGTTTTTCAGTCCAGAGCACTGGTCTGCTTTTTCCCATGTGTCCTTCCTTTGAGGCTTCACCTGACAAATCTTCCTACAGGCTCAGAATTGACTGGAAAGCTGAATTCTGGCTCCAACATCTACAAGCAAAGAAATGAAAACTCAGTCTCTTCCTCTTGCAAATGGGGAGAACCACTCCTGCTCAGGTGGCAGTGAGGATTAAGGAAAGTTGTGCTCCTTAGCTTCTGCCAACCGTGTGACCAGCACTTTCCCTCTGTACTATCTTGTCCCATTTATCATACAACATTTCTATCAGTACCCTTTCTCTGTAGCCACCACCACATAGCATGGGAGACCTTGGAGCTCAGGATGACCCCCCTCCACTCTGTCCTTGTCATTCCCAGCTGATGTCCAGGCCAATAATAAACTTATCTGGCCAAGCACCTGGAAGCACGAGCTTAGCCAGAGAAATGCTCCCAGTTCTTGCACTCTCACAACCTCTTCATTTCTTGGAAAACACAGTCTGAAGAGGGACACTAAGTCATCTCAGTCCTGGAGAGATTAGGATCCTCCACTTGCAGTATTGTTGCTGCCTCATTCCTTTGTGGCTCCTTTACATGAAACCCAAAAAACAACAACCAATGGCACCTGAACAGGGGACATGAGGAGGAAATAAGCCTTCAGGACTGCTCTTGTTTTTCAGCCCAAGTGAACCAAAGGAATTCATGGCGGCAAGTAAGTCCCTACCGGGACAGTGGAGAAATGAAATTTTCCATCAAGTGACTATGAAGCCTATGCCTATGCGCAGTTTTCTGGCCATGAAACATAGGAGAAGCAACTACCAACCAATGCTTCCTGCTCCTCCCCACCCTTCTCTTTATTCTATTTTTAAATTTAATAAATAAAAACTTTTTAAATTAATTAATTTTTTAAAAATGTATTAGTTTTAAAAGTTAATCTTTACAGGGACCCCAGTAAGGCCATATGAATTACTGCTACATTTTGAGAATCTCAAATTAGATGCCAGGAAGGAGTTTAGGGAAAACAGCTCAGTGGCCTATGGGTCGGACCCCTCTGTGCCATAACTACTTTGCTTCTAGAGAAGGTCAAGAGCAAGTCATAATAATTGTGGAAGTTATGGACACGGAGTTTTTCTACCCTTTTTCTCCTGATGCCTCCCCTTTTTATGTGGCCACTCAGTGTCCATTCTCTGACTGTAGTTTCCAAGGAATAAAGAGGATGTGAGAGTTCAAGGACTGGGAGGTTGTCTTCAGCTAAGCCCAGGCTTTCAGGTGCTTGGCCAGATAAGTTTCTTATTGGCCTGGACGTTAGCTGCAAATGGCAAGATTAGAGGGCAGGGGGGCCATACTGAGCTCCAAGGTCTCACATGCTATATGGTGGTGGCTGCAGAAAGAAGCAAACTTAAATGACTGTTTTATGAGGAACTGTTCAAGATTGCACAGAGGGAAAGTGCTGGTCACACAGTAGGCAGGAGCTAACAAGGACAACTTTCCTGAATCTTCACAGCCATCTGAGTGGGAGTGGTTTTCCCTATTTGACAAAAAAGGAGACTGAGTGTTCATTTCTTTGCTTGTAGATGTTGGAGCCAGAAGTCAGCTCTAGAGTTAATTCTGAGCCTGTAGGAAGCTTCTGTCAGGTTAAGCTGCAAAGGAAGGACACATGGGTGGAAGCAGACCAGTGCTCTGGACTGAAGAACAGATTTTACAATGCCATCATTCAAGGAGGGGGAAGAAGTTGGGAGGGCACACTTAAAAAAATCTGTGGTTGGTTCAGCACCTGGGAACGACCAGGCCACCTCCCCGCTCCCCTCGTATCTTATCCTATCCTATCTTATTCTATCCTATCCTAACCCATTTCCTGCCCAATTACCACCCCAACTCCACCTTGCTTGAGTGCTTGACAAGCGGGATCATTTGCTTATGTGAAGGTGATCTTAAAATAAAACAGTATGCAAAAATTACAAGGACTACTTTGATGACTGTATGTGTCCAGAATACCGTGTGTGTACTCTCTTCTGGCCCATCCTATACCATCGTTTCAGGGTTTTGAATTAAATTAGAATCGGTCTTTAGTTTCAATACTTGTGAAATGCAGATAACAATTGTCTGTGTCTCATTTCGCAAATGGGAACATTAAGTAAGGTAAGGCATGTGAGGGTCTTAAAATAGGAATGAATAGAATGTCTGGATTTTCAGTGAATGCTGTGGGCAGGAAAATTGTTCTCTGTTTAATTTTTTTGTATTTATTTATTTTATTATTCAAATTTTATATTTTTATTGAATCCAGAGGGAGGAAGGGGGTAAGAGGGAGACAGAAGCATCGATCTGTTTCTGTATGTGCCTCAGCCAAGGACTGAACCAGCCACCTCTGCATTGCAAGACAATGCTTTAGCCAAGCGAGCCATCCAGCCAGGACGATTGCTGCTGCGTTTTGCACACATTTGGATTAACAGGGCCATGGGCATTTCTAGAAAAAAGCAAATGACATTTTCTGCTGCCATCTCATGGACATCTTGAAAATAACACGTAGGTAAATGTCAACAGAAAAATATCTTCCTCTGATGCTATCTAATGTACATTTTGAAATTAAAAGCTAGTACATATAACCAGAAACTGTCAAACTGCTTTTGCTTCACCGATGTGTCTTTTTCCATTTTTCACTTTGAATCTCATTGTATGCTTATGATTTAGGGAACTCAATATTTTACATTAGTCATGAGTAGTTATTCAAATACAGAGGAACAGTTTGGTCGAGGGGATGATATAAGATTATAAAAAAATTTGTATTTTTTCTTACAGTACTTATTCTATAATGCATCTTCTTTTCAATTAGACCTGCCCTTTATTTTATTTTTTTAACCCTATTAAATGCTGAAGGCATGGATAAAAGGATTTAGAGCAGCTGATGCTGATGAACTCTTTGTGCATGGCAGCAGTGAAACAGCAGAAGTGAAATGGTTTGAGTGCCACCAGAACTTTGGACAAAAATTAAAAGGATTTTGGTGGCAAATTCAACCCTGAGAATGTCAAGACTGGGAAGTGATTGAAACTCAGCCAGATAAAGTAGCAGTATGTTTGAGGAGTGTCAGCATTGGTAGCAACTGTGAAATTATGCAGAGTCGGGAATGAAAAAAGTTATAAGCAAGTGCTGAGACTGGGCTAGGTAAAGGGTGTTTTAAAAGCAGAAATGGGAGTGGGGCTTTTTTCATGACAGGTTGGTAATGGAGAGACCAGGGTAAAAAGAAAAATGATTGTGGCATGGTCATCAAGAAATAAATGGGGAATATGTAAGGCAAACTTAACATAAAATAGGAGCTGGGCGGGAAGAGTAGAGGAAGACAAAAGGTGGGGCAAACAGGGAGAGGTGATTATAGGATAGTGAGGTGTGGAGAAAAGCTGGGATGGCCTGGGGCAGGGGCATGGCAGGACAGAAAGGCAAGATGGCAAGACGTGAGGACAGAAGGTGAAGAAGAGGGAATAGGGATTGGAGAGGGAGCCGAGGGTTTCTTATGGCAAACATTCTACGATGAGCAGTAGGGCAAGGAAAGGGGCAAGGACAGCGAGGGGCAGAGATGACAAGGGGCTTGGCAATGCAGGGTGAAGTGGTTTCTCTCAGCATGTTAGAAAAAAGTGTTCAGAAAAGAGCCTGCTCATGCCCTTCCTGTGAAAGAAATTTTTGTTCATGTCTCATGGTCATTGTGACGAAAAAAAACAGCATTTGTCACCACAGTAAAATTTGAGTTTAGAAAGAGGGAATACTTGATTCAGAAAGAAATATTATTTAAAAAAAATACAAAAAAAAGCCTGACCTGTGGTAGCACAGTGAATAAACGTCGACCTGGGAACAATGAGGTTGCCATTTCAGAGCCGTGCACTTGTCTGGTCAAGGCATATATGGGAGTTGATGTTTCCTTCTCCTCTTTCCTCCCCCTCTCTCTCTTTCTCTCTCTCTCCCTTTCTTCTCTCTAGAAGGAAAAAAACCCAAAAAAACAAATATACAAAAAATCAAAATGTACGTGTCATGGATTTGGATGCAAAGTGTCTGCCGGCACCCTGTCTGTGAGGGCGCACAGTGTGCAAATGAAGACATAAATTGGTCATGTCGCAGGAGGTGCCTATTGGTGTTCTTAAAACCGGTTCTTAGTCTGAGTTGCGTGACATAGCTATGTGGTAACAAGGATGAGAGTTTACTAGATTCTGAATAAACTTTATATGTAAATGGGGGCTCATAACATTCCGTTATGGAGCTATGCAATTTTCAGGTAGGTCGTTCACTTTTGTTTGGGGAAAATGGCGCCCTTTTGGGGAGTCTTCAGTCATAGGCCTATGGGGGATGCATTCCCACTGGTCTGAGTGGGGCCCGTGGTTCCTGCTGGCATCGTAGACCCGTCCAAGAAACTTCGCGGTGAGTCTGGGCGCTGTCCAGGGTGTTTCTGTGAAGGGAGATAAGCGAGAAAGGGTTTCGGTCGAAGGAGGTATTAGGGGAGTCTATGGGGGCCACCGTCGCTGAGTGGGGGAGTCACAGGGAAGGGACATGGGGCCTGGTGCAGGAGAGAGCCCAGAGCATGGTGCCCACAGCTGCCCTGCTTGCGGTCCTGTGAGAAGAGAGAGAAGTGAAGGGGACGGTGGGGAGGAAGGAAAGGAGATTCATGCACAAAATCCGTGAATGTTCCTGGGAGGAAAGTAGCAGTGTGTCACAGTGAGGAGGGTTATGAAGGGTCTGGGTCATGGGGTGACACCTAGGGTGGAGTCTCATAGAATATTGAAATGAGGTGGCCCAGGGCAAAGCGGTACTCAGCTGGTTTCTCCACAGTGTGTGTCAAGACACAATCCTCAGTTTCCAGCTCATGGCCATATCCGCATAGTGACTGTGAAGGTTTGCTGTTGATTCATTTGCAGCACAGTGCTACCTCCATGCTTTTCCTGCAGCCATGGCTCAATTAGAACGAGTTGGCCCCGGGTTCTGAGAAGGCCTCAGAGGAGAAGCCCAGGCTGAGTGCCATCTCTGAATACAAAGCCTCTGGAGGAGGTGGGGCCTGGCAGATAAGGGGCGGGGTCGTGACAGACAGCGTGATATGGAAGGCTTAAAATAATCACTGGGTGCAAAGACTTAGAGATGGGGCTTGGCAGAAGTTAGGAATAGGGTGTGGTTTAGGGTTAGGGTGAAGGTGAGGGTGAGGTTTAGGAGGGTTAGGGTGCGAGTGAGGGTTAGGGAGGTTAGGGTGGGTGTGAGGGTGAGGGTGATAGTTACGGTAGAGTTAGGGTTAGAGTTAGGGTTAGGGTTATGAAGAAGTGATGATTCTCATCTCTCCCAGCCTGATTGTCCCTCTCTCTTTCTCAAAAAAAGGGGGATGAAATGTTCACCCTGAAGTCATGTCAAACCATTATATTTTACTTTTTTTCTATCACTTTTTTCATTATCTCCTCAAATTTACTTTCTGCTCCTTGGTGTTTCCTGCAGTCTGAGGTAGTACAGCATTGTTTTTAGTGCCTGCATATTTGGTAAGGCAAACAGAGACCTCTAGTCTCAGTTTCACAAAAATTCTTTTCTTTTTTCTACTAAAAGAACTGGTCAACTAACCCCCACCCAAAATCCCAGTCCCCAGAGACTCCTCTCTGGTTCCTTGGCAGTTGCCATAGAAAAAATGCCCACAACTCACACCTCCACTCCTGGGTGCATCTAGTCCAGGCTACTCCATGTACGGTTTCTTAAACTCTAGCAAAGGGAGTGTTGTAGTATCCCAGACTTACAGAATGAGAATCTGCATTTTAGCAAAACTGCAGGTTATTTATATGAACTAAATGTTTACAAGTTTTCTTTTTTTAATTATTTATATCTGAGAATATGGATATGTAGAAATTATACCAGTTACTAAATTTAACTCCTCATATTGGAAATTCAAAATCCACTAAATCCTTCTTTCAGGTGTTTTAACTTATCTTTCACTTTTTAAGTTATCAGTGACAATCAGGCTAAAAAGTTTTGATCTCTCATAATCCCAAACTGCCCCTGCCACCAGTAAAATTTTTAAATGATGTAGAAATTCTGATTCCAAAGGGTAGCAATTTTTGGAGTGCTGTTACATGGAAGTAACAGAAAATATGATGCACACCATACAATATATTTTATACACTAGGCTAGGCCATGGTATATCAGAGATAACTAAAGAGTTTGCTAAAGGAGGAAGTCTGGAGAGACCCATGACAACACAGTGGGTCTTGACAAGCACACACCAGAAACCTCAATTCAGAATTGGAGGTCCAGCAGACAATTCAGTAAGGTCCCAATCGATGGGCTGAACACCTCAGCACAATTTGCAGGCTCTATAACTAAGTGAACTGCTTCATACTTATGATTTTATTTCCTCATTTGAAAAGCAGGGTTATTATATGAGAGTTAAATGAGATGCTACATGTTAAGCATTTAGAATAGTGCCTGGCACAAAAGAAAGTCTTTACATAAGTCAAAAACCATGGTGGAAAAACGTGTTTTCTCTAGGCCTCAGTATCCTCATTTATTCTGTAAATATTACTAAGCACCTACTATCTGCTAAGTTCCGTGCTAGGCACTGGGAATCCAGTGATAGTTAAAACTCAGTCCCTTTTGCTTAAAAGCAACAAGTCAGATGGAGAAGCCAAACAATGACTAGGTGCTACAACAAAGAAAAACGTCTAGATCAACAAAGTGAGATGAAGAACTCTGGAAACCCCAGATGCTAAAAGGCTAATATCACATGTTCATAATTTATTTATTATTATTTTTTCCCCAAAGTTAGAAGCGGGTATGCAGTCAGACTCCACACATGCACCCGAGCGGGATGCACCCAGCATGCCCACCAGGGGGCAATGTTGTGCCCATCTGGGGCATTACTCTGTTGCATCAGGAGCCATTCTAGCACCTGAGGTGGAGGCCATGGAGCCCTCCACAGCACCCGGGGTCAACTTTGCTCTAATGGAGCTTTCGCTGCAGGAGGAGAAGAGAGAGCAAGAGAGAAAGGAGAAAGGGAAGGTAGAAGACCCAACAGGTGCGTTTTCTGTGTCCTAGCCAGGAACTGAACCAGTATTTCCAAACAATGGGCCAATGCCCTACTGCTGAGCCAACCAGCCAAGGGCACCACCTCTTTGTAATATGAAGTGGAAACAGCAATGGCAAAATTGTAGGAGATAGAGATGAAAATAGCATCTTCCTCAATTTTCTGATGACAACATTTTAGATAATTGAGGCTGTTTCTCCTGTTTTTGTGTTTAAGCCTTAATGATTCCATAAAAGCTGTTTCACATGACCAAGTCAAAGAAAACTCAGGTCTAGAAGAGCTCATCAGCATCCACTCTTGCTTTAGTGTGTCCAAGCTTTGGAAAGAAGACACAGAAATAAAGTAAGTACAGGGAAGACAGCTGTGAAGGAGAAACCCAAAAGGTTTTATAGGCAGAACTTATTCTATTGTGTGTAGCACATTGTGCTTCATAGATGTTGCCCTATTTTTTTTTCTTTCATTTAAAACTGAAGGCAATAGTCCTCCACTAGTAAATTTTGATTACAGCATACTCTATTGCATGGTTTGTCAGGAACCAAATCAGCAAACTATCCAATGTTTGCCTCTGATTATTTCTAAGGTCTGGGGCTATATATCCTTACACTTGTTCACTCACTCATTCAGTGTAACTAAATCACATAATATGAAAAGATCAGAAAGTTATCTTTCTTTCTGAGGCTTAAGGGAAATCTGAAACCCTAAATAATTCCAC
>NW_027095814.1:0-30043 GCF_036850995.1 Saccopteryx leptura | reverse complement strand
GAAAGAAAGAAAGAAAATCAAACTGTGAGCACTAATTTGGGGGCAATGAGCTCTTGCGTTTCACATTGAGTGGGGAAAAGGGTGAATTCAGTGGCTTCCGAAGGAAGATCTAGTCAAAATCTTAGCAGTGAGGCAAACAGGATGTCCATCCACCTACCTGTGTGAGCTGTGTGCGTGCGTCTTTGTTTCTGACACTAGTTTTTAAAAATCCCTAGTGTTTTAAACCCAGTAAATACAAGGTGGGGGGGGGGGGGGACGTGGTGGGACCAGGTTAAGAGACTGGAGTGAATGTGGCAGGTTGTCCAGCCTCTGAAAAGACCAGTTTTCTTTGTCATCCGCACGCTTATACGACATGCTAGTTGCACTCACACAGATGGCGGTTATGGATTTGTCTCTTTCATTTACCTCTTTTGGGAGATAAAGAAGGTTGTGGAGTATACTCTTAATCAGCTGAGCAATTTAAAATATGGCACAGCCTGACCAGGCGGTGGCACAGTGGATAGACTCACAGGGGTCCCCAAACTTTTTACACAGGGGGCCAGTTCACTGTCTCTCAGACCATGGGAGGGCCGCCACATACAGTGCTCCTCTCGCTGACCGCCAGTGAAAGAGGTGCCTCTTCCGGAAGTGTGGCAGGGGGCCGGATAAATGGCCTCAGGGGGCTGCATGCGGCCCACGTGCCATAGTTTGGGGACGCCTGGCAGAGCGTTGAACTGGGAGGCGAAAGACCTAGGTCTAAAACCATGAGGTTGCCGGCTTGAGCGTGAGCTGGCTTGAGCCCAAAGTTCACTGGTGTGAAGCCCAAGGTCGCTGGCTCGAGCAAAGGGTCACTTGCTCTGCTGTAGTCCCCCCCACCCCCCCGGTCAGGGCACATAGGAGAAAGCAATCAATGAACAACTAAGGTGCTGCAACGAAGGACTGATGCTTCTCATCTCTCTCCCTTCCTGCCTGTCTGTCCCTATCTGTCCCTCTCTCTCTCTCTCTCTCTCTCTCTGTCTCTGTAAAAAAAAAAGAAAGAAGATATGGCACAGCAGAGAATCAGGGCACATGCGCACGAGGAGACCATCTGTGAGGTAAAACATCATCGTAGAACCGACAGCCATTGCTGGCCAGCTGACTCCGTCTCTCCGAGTCTCCCTTATTTCCTCTGCACAGTCCTGTCGGAGGAGAAGGTGCCCACAGTCTCCGGGAGTTCTAAGCGTCTTGCAGTTTGGGGTCGGGGAGGTGGAGCACGTCCACAGGCAAAACCAGTCTGGCCCTTGCGGTGACACTGGCTGATTTGACATCGGCGAGGGATCACCATTCTCCAAAGGGGGTTCCGTGGGACACTGGCCCCTCAGGTGCTGTCCAAGCACAGTGGTCTGGGGTGAGCACATCTCACCTGCTGGGCTCACCGGTCCCTCCTGCTGGGGGTCAGAACTGACCTTTGCTCTGAAAAGCTCTGAGAAGTCCTGCAGAGAAGGCGTGCACTTTGTCTGACCCCAAGGGTCTCCCACAGAGTCTCCCATACGCGTTGGGTGTATTTCTTTGGCCTTTCCACATTTCTCCCTCCAGGGGGTCCACACCGCCCTGTGTTCACGGGACTTTCCTGGGTGGGGTCTAATGATGACACCCAGTTTCCTTCCCAGGGGCTAATGGTTGTGCAGCAGGGAAGAGCCCCCCGCTGGAGACAGGAGGGGGCGGGGGTGTCGGAAGGAAGAGAAGTCAAGGCATCTGTCCCCTGGCTCCTTCCTCCCACGATGGCAGCTCCTGTCACCGGAGACCGCGCTCCACACAGCCGTCCTTCTGGGTCCCAGTACGCTCTCCTCCCCGACATCCTTTCTGGCACAGCCTCGAGGGACCTGCCTCTTCTTCCTCCTTCCTTCCAACCTGTCCGCACCTTTATTCCATCATCCCTGTTTCCCTCTCTCCACAAACTCACCCGGGTTGAGCGCGCCGTCCGCTTCCTGCTGGAACCCCAGGTGACGAACACCGCGTCCCTTTCGTGACATTCTGATGGAACCGCCAATTACGACGTTTCACGTGAGAACAATTCTCGCGGTCTCTGAGGCACTGGCACATGGTTGCCTGATGTGATTTATGGAGTTCCCTGTAATTATTCCACTGCCTACAACATGTGAGACACGCCCGGAGGCCATGTCGGGAAAATCAGATACATCTGAATCCGCGGTTTCGTTCCCCGTGGTCAGCTCTGCCTTTGTTCCTAACGATCTCACCCCCCCACCCCCAGTGCTGATCACCATCTCAGACAGCCCCGCGTGGAGCAAGCCCCATCATCTATCCAGTTAGCCTGCGACTATTTATTATTCAGCCCCTGCTTTGGTGAGTCAAACCTGGTCCAGGGTGCCGGGAAGAGAAAGGTAGAGAAAAATGAATATGATCACAGAGCAACCCAGAGCAGCCCATGATCCCAACTCTCTTCACAATGACAGCACACCAAGGCCGACCCTCCACGTGCTAACCGACACGCCGCTCACGGCACGGCAAACCCTTTACGAACCGGAGCGCGTTGCTGCTACTAACTTGAACAACCTCCTCCACAGTCCAACGAAAAGACACCACTATCATCCCTGATCCGCAGATGAGACAGTCAAGGTAAAGGCAGGTTAAGTGCCTCTGTCCAAGGATACAGTGCCCGTTAAGGGTGGCACTGTACTTTGAGCCCCTGCGGTCCGGCGGCAGAGAGAAGACAGGATGGATGGATGGATGATGACCGGAGGGTAAGAGAGGGCGTGGTGGGTGTCACAGAAGGGGCGGTGAACTCGGGTCAAGCCCTCAAACACGAACCCTGGGGCTCAGCAATCCCACGGCCGGGTGTTTACCCAGCAGAACGGAAGTCAGGAGGCGCGCAGAGACGTTGGGACCGCCATGGCCACAGCGGCATCGCCCACGGGCGCCAGGTTGAGTGGAGCCCGAGAGGCAGGGCCATCCGTGCGGGGGGAAGCTCTTCAGCTTCAGAAAGAAGTTCTGCAGCGTGGGGCACACGGACGAAGGGGCTCTGGAGGGATGGCAGGAGCGGGCAGAGAATTCCTGCCGCGGTCACCCCACATCCTCGCCTCTTCCCGCGCTCAGAGGCGGTGCACCTGCCGGACACGCGGCCCTGGAGGGCGACCTAAGGAACCGGAGAGATGGCAGAGGAGCCGGAAGGACTTCCCAAAGCAGCCTGGGTCCTCTGGCTGTCACGGCGAGACACGGGGTTTCCCACCAGGGGGGCGTGTGTCTACGAGGTCAGCCGGGGCTCAGACCATCCGATGGTCCTTGTCCCTCGGGGCCCGGCATCGGGAGGGTGGACCATAACTGCTTTGGGGGCCAGAGGCAGGGCCCAGAGTCCTGTTAGGACTTGCAGTCCGGAGTGGACCGTGTTAATCATTGCATTGCATCGCATCGCAGCAAGAAGCACACTGAGATGCTTTTTAAACTTTTTTTTTTTCTTTTCCCTAAAACTGAAGGAAAAGAAAGAGATGTCTCCTCTGGCAGATGGAGGCAGACCGAGAAGGTGACATTCAAATGTAGCACAATGTAGCAAGATTCATCTCAGCACACGGCTGTCTTGAGGCCTCTGGGGCCGTGGAGAGGCTGTTTGCAGAAGGCCTCAGAGCGCTGGACCCTCAGTAATCAGCAAGGAGCGCTGGTCCCGGTCTTCCAGCGGGAGAAGGGGCGTTGCTTCTCTGCGCCTCCCTCGGCGTGAAGCAGGTCACTCAGACAAGGGCGATGAATAAAACCCTGCCTCCCCCTCAGAGCAACGGACCCCTCTCCTCTCACGTTGAATAAAACTCGCCCTTTGCCCGAGCGGAGCGGGCCGTGTGGTTCATTCTGTGCCACCCACAACCCCCTCTCCCCCCGGGGGGTCAGCGCACCCGCTTTCTCGAACAGCTTTAGCCTGTTTTGTGTTCATCTTTTTTTCTATCATCTCTCCGCCTCGCCCTCCCTCCGTTCATCACACCAACATCTCTCCCCAGGTTCTGACGTCATCAGTGGAAACCCTGCGTGTCACCTCCTGCCTTCCTGATTGGCTCCTCTCTTCCGTTTTAACACCACTTGTAAATAGACTTGTGTCGGTGAGTCAGACACACAGATACGGATTACGAAGTTGGAGAAAGGCCTCTGTCTGTATCGATGTGAAAGTTTACCCACATACACGTAGACGCACACACAGACGTGGGGCTGGCCGTGCATTTCTCTGGCCGTGTTATTTTTAAAGGTGCACAGAAACAGCGGGTGACGGTGGTGTCGGGCCCTGTTGTCCCCGTTAGAGCCTCACAACTCTGAGCTCCAGTTGGAAACGCCGTTGGTCGGCGAGATTTTTCTGCGGGTGCGTGGCTGCCTTTCTCTGGTTTCCGGGCTCATCACGGCGTTCCGAGTTTAGCAAATAGCCCCGCACAGGAAAGGTCTGCTTCACGTGCAAACCGAGGAAGCTCCTTTGGTAGGTCTGTCCCCAAACTTGTCTCGGAAATTACACAAATGCCGTGAAAACATCAAGTTCTGCTTTGCCTTTCTTTCCCTTCTTTCCTTCCTTCCTTCCTTTATTTTTTTTCTTCCATTCTTCTCCCTCCTTCCCTCCCCCTTCTTTCCTTCCTTCCTTCCTTCCTTCCTTCCTTCCTTCCTTCCTTCCTTCCTTCCTTCCTTCCTCCCTCCCTCCCTTTCTTCCTTCCTTCCTTCCTTCCTCCCTCCCTTCCTCCCTTCTTTCCTTCCTCCCACCCTCCCTCCCTCCCTCCCTTCTTCCTTCCTTCCTTCTTTCCTTCCTTCCTTCCTTCCTTCCCTCCCTCCCTTCTTCCCTCCCTCCTTCTCTCTCTCTCTCTCTCTGTCTTTTTCTTTTACTCTATTTCCAGTACAAGTCCCCTTGTTTAGGGGACAGTGGCACTGGACGTATATTCCTGATGGCAGCAACAATGGCACTGGATGTATATTCCTGATGGCAGCAGTGTTGCATTGCCGATGTATTTTGTTCTGTGCACAGCCGGTGGAAGCTTCCGGAAACTGCATGCGGGGCTTCTCCAAGGGCTCTTGGATCTGTTCTCAACCTCAGCTCTGTGAGGACTTTATTTCTGGGTCCCTCCCCCTTTGTTGGGAGGTGGGTTCCTTTTTCCCCTCTCAGTATTACCTCTGCTCCTTGCGTCACCCAGGGGTTTGTCCTAGACAGACCCCTCCCGAGGAGACGGCCTATACTCTGCGGCCGTGTGATGGAATTTTTTTGACCGATGAAGAAAATGTTGTAAAAGAAGATAAGAGAGAGAAGGGACTGTGCATAGATATTTAAAGGAAGGGAACAGATGGCCTCTTTGTGAAGATGTTTAGATAGATTCAAACACTCCCCGCCGGCAGATGGTCGTTATGTACGGAGCAGGTTGACGCCGGAATCCGGGGCCGGCGGGCAGCGTGGACCCGCTCCAGCACTCCCTATAAAACCGCCGCTCGATTGTCAGGGGAAGAAGCATCGCGGACCATGTGGAGACGCAGACCGGCTGCTGAAAGGGGGCCCTGCCCGCCTCGCCTTCCGGAAGCTCCCATTTGCATTTTATCGTCCCGTCAATAAACAAGTGACTTACAGCAAACTGCTGAGGAGGAAATTCTAACTGCGGAGAACTTCAGAGCAGAAAAATATAGATACACAAATACCTCAACTTGAGCACAATAAAATTAGTGCTGACCTGGGCTTAATGCTTATTCAATACGGGATTAGCATTGTTTACTGACTCTACAAATAGGATCTTAAGGACATCCGAAAGACAGCAGGTCATTTCTATATCATCTATATATTTCAAATATATTGCTAGTTGCTTTTACATGGAAAAAAAAAAAAAACTATGGCAATTGTTAAGGGACTGAAGAGTCCCTAAGTGCTATTGTCTCTTATGTAGCACTTTCTATGATAGTTAATTCTGAAAACAAAGAAAGGCAAACCCGTGTTGAAAGGACAATGACACAGGCCAGGCTGGAACGAGGTCGCTTCCACAGTGTGGAATTATTTACATGTACACCTGCCTTTCCTCTTTTCCTCATTTACATCTGTATTCTGATGTTTAATGGTGGGACCGGCCACCTGTCGCCATGGAAACCGATGATGCACCCAGGTGCAGACGAGAGGGAAAGCGGTCTATGCAAGTGTCACCGGCCACCTGAGAAGACGGAGGGCTCCTGTCCTCAAAACCCACCGCCCCCGGGTGCAGGCAGGGGTCTTAGAAGGAGGAAGGGGAGGGGAAGGAACAGACGAGATCAAAGGAGCCCAGAGGAGGGCTGGGGCGTCTTTGCTGGGGGGACTCGGATCACCGGGGGAAGGCCAGCGCGTCTCCCAGAGGAGCGGGCGGATCTGAGGGTCAGGACGTGTCTCCCCGGTTGTTACGGGCGCTGAAGCTGGCCTGTGAGGTATAAGCTAGGGGCCGTGTCCTCTGGGACAGGTGTGCACAGACCACCATAGCCAGGCTGTCCTCTTGGGCCTTGAGCAAGAATCAGAACTGCCCGCCTCAGCGTGGTGGGGGCCGTGGAAGGAGGGGGCACCTGTCTCTGCTTATGCGGATGCTGCTTGCTCCGACGTTAACCCTGATGTGCGTCCGCCCACGGGAACATTCCCCTGATACTGTAACGAGACCTTGGCCAGAGGCGAAAGCCCAGGATTGACTACAGACTTCTGATTCGTTACAGAATAGGTCACTGCGATCACTAAGTGGTGACATTGAACCACGGTCATCAGAGCAACAAACTGGACTGAACGTTTTACAGAAATTCTTTTATAGGCTGACTTTGTTCATACACTCTTACTTAGCTCTGTTGTATAGCTAGTCAGACTCCTATCAGTAATATAACATATTTATTCCTGCTTAGAGTGATATCACTGTTCTTTTAGTACATATGTTCTTCTAATTTTGTGGGAATTTACATGTGTGTATGTGTCCAAATTCACATATCTGATTTTATTAAAACCTTAATTCATTAATTTTTGTTTACAAGCTGCCTTTCTGTTAATAATGTCTTAGAATTTGACAGAGAAATTCAAGTCATTTTGTTAAAAAGCTACATAGTATATCATAGAATGAAAGTACCATGATCAATTTGTGGAATATTTGGCATCTTTCCATTTCTAAAATCGGTTACAAACCACGTTTCCTTGAGCAAACATGAACAGGTGAAAAACCCAAATTCATAGCCATTAAAAACTTATTTTTTGATAGATACTATCAGATTCCACTGAACCCATTCCACTCCCACGAAGGTTACATGAGAGCATCATAACTCAACCTGTGATCGGAAATGGATAGCAAATCGAACTGGATTTACAAGCATTCATTTGTAAAGTATGCAAGACTTCTTGTTTAACAACAACTGGATATAATTTGAACTGTTAAATAAAAAAAAAAATGCTTTCTTTATATTTGATCTGAAATATCCCTTCCACATTCATCCTTTGGTCCTGATTGAGACTGTTGAGACTGATGGAGACAATGTTTCTACTCTGTCTATGTAACAACCGAGACCACCCACCATCTCTCTGAATCCTTATCCTCTGGGGGAAACACCCCTGGGTTCTCGTCTCATTTCTTTCTTTTTTTTTTTTTGTATTTTTCTGAAGTTGGAAATGGGGAGGCAGTCAAACAGACTCCCGCGTGCGCCCGACCGGGATCCACCCGGCATGCCCACCAGGGAGTGATGCTCTGCCCATCTGGGGCATCACTCTGCCGCAATCAGAGCCATTCTAGCACCCGAGGCAGAGGCCACAGAGCCATCCTCAGCGCCCGGGCCATCTTTGCTCCAATGGAGCCTTGGCTGTGGGAGGGGAAGAGAGAGACAGAGAGGAAGGAGAGGGGGAGGGGTGGAGAAGCAGATGGGCGCCTCTCCTGTGTGCCCTGGCCGGGAATCAAACCCGGGTCTCCCACACGCAGGCTGACGCTCTACCACTGAGCAAACCGGCCAGGGCTCTTGTCTCATTTCTAATTAGTCTGGCCCTTCCTCATCTTAGTGTTTCTCCATTGTGTAATTATCTTTCCTATTCTTATCCTAAGTCTATTGAGGAAATGGAAACATACATTCCATTTACACGGCTGGTCCTCCTTTTCCATCCTCAGTGGGATGAATGCTTATTAATAGATTCCGTTTCCTCTGCCACTGGGATTGGAACAGACCCAGACCCCTGTCTCTCTGTGCTGTCGGCTTGTCTAGGAACTGGCAGAGTGCTCTGATGGAAACTTTTCTAAATATGATCACAGCACGATTGATTTTCAGCTCTTTCTTTTTTAAAACAACAGAAGTATAGGTTACATTTGCCTACTAATCATGTATTTGTGGTACAAGAACATTGTCCAGGGTGTGGACGCCTCTGAGGACAGATTCCATGTCTCCGTCTGTGCAGAGGGAGAGAAGCGATTATCGGGGTGGGGAGGAGAGTTTTCATCACTCAGGGGCCGCTGTTCTGGAGTCCACCTGAATTTAAGGGTGTTTTGGGTTTTTTGTTTGTTTGTTTGTTTTATATTTTTCTGAAGCTGGAAACGGGAGAGACAGTCAGACAGACTCCCACATGCGCCCGACCAGGATCCACCCGGCACGCCCACCAGGGGCGACGCTCTGCCCACCAGGGGGTGATGCTCTGCCCCTCCGGGACGTCGCTCTGCCGCGACCAGAGCCACTCTAGCGCCTGGGGCAGAGGCCAAGGAGCCATCCCCAGCGCCCGGGCCATCTTTGCTCCAATGGAGCCTTGGCTGCGGGAGGGGAAGAGAGAGACAGAGAGGAAGGAGGAGGGGTGGAGAAGCAAATGGGCGCTTCTCCTGTGTGCCCTGGCTGGGAATCGAACCCGGGTCCTCCGCACGCCAGGCCAACGCTCTACCGCTGAGCCAACCGGCCAGGGCAAGGGTGTTTTGGTTTTTAAAATAGAGAAGTGGTTCTTCCCATGAAGCCCCAGTGGAGGGTAGCTGGGAGGATCAGGGGAAGGACAGACACACTGCGCTTCACAGCTTGTCCACCCTCAGGACTGTGTTCAGGAGAGAACCGTTCCCTCTCAATGGAAAACACCAGCGTGCCCTGGCGGCTGTGGTTTCTGAGCAATGACCAGCCCGGGACAAGGTCTCTTGTCATGAAGACGCAGCTTGTGTGTGGACGTCCCTGTCACCCAGTCTGTGACAGAGGTCCTGACGTGTGGAGGCTGGGAAACGCCCGCTGTCTCTGGCTCTCTAACGTGGGGTCGCAGGACAGTGCTCTCCTTAGGGAGCCGGCCCGTGTGCTCCTCAACCCAAGAGGGTCTTGCTTCAGTGTGACCTGGTCAAGGGAGTCGGAGATTAATCACAGACGATATTAAAAAAAAAAAAAAAAAAAAAAAAAAGGTTATAAAGATACATTGAAGCCAAACCCTCGACTGGATACAATAGGTCTTGGTCACATCAAACGTCTCTGTTGAACATTCTTTCCCCCTCTTGGCTTACCCCAGGTACGTGGGACACCCTAGAAATATCTCTCTCTTCCCCCAAACAGCTTCTCCTCCATTATTTTTTAAAATTTTGATTTCTAGATCGATGTCCACTCTCTTTCAAGCTTCAAACGTCAGAATCACCATTGACTAACTCCTTTTTCCCTTCCCACAAATTTTTGACTCTCTTTTCAAACGCCCCCACGCCTCATCTCTCCTCTCCTCCACCCTTGTCAAAGCTTCCTTTGAGGCCGACTTCGCATGTTACCCAGACTGTATCTGAACACCCTGATTTATCTGCAGCCCCCCCCCCCACAGTTCTTCCTTAATGTTCCGTCCCGGATACACATTCCGTTCTCCACACAGCGCCCCAAGTCACCTTTCCATCATGACATCAGTGTTGTGCCTGAGAAGGCTTCCAAGACAAGACCACTGGCCATGAGGAAAAGGCAAATAGAAGTGACAGTAACTGACTGTGACGCATTTGTTAGAAAGGGGAGCGTTTACGGCCATTAGCACACATCAGGTGACGATATGGAACCGTGGGACCTCCCCTACGCTGCCGGCAGGAACATACACGGATATATCCATTCTGAAGAAAAAAAAAAAAAAAAAAACCAGCCTAGAATTCATGGATAAAAGGTAAGCATACACTTACTCTCTGGCACAGAAATCCCATTTCGGGGTATTTATCTCAGACAAATGAAAACAAATGTTTCCACAAACACCTGTCCACAAAAGTTCACGGCAGCCCCGCGCTGGAGCAGCCCCATTCTCCTTCCGCGGGTGAGCGGGTTAACAAGCTGGGGCCCGTCGTGACAACGGGACAGTGCTCGGCAGTATAAAGGAGTGATTGATACCTGCTGACTGGGCTAAGTCTCAAGGCATCGTGATAAGTGAGCAAAAGACAGCCGAGCTCAAAAGATTGCCTACTGTATGATTCTCTCTCCATAGAAAAGTCTCAGGGCGATAACTCTTGGTGACGGACAGAGGGAAGACTCAGGTTTGCTGGGGGTGACGGCTTCGTGAGGGGAGTTCTGTGAATATTCAGGGGGAGCCTCCATCCATACACGGTTTAGAATGTCATGGAAGTGGACACTCGGGGAAGATAAGGCCACCATAAAAACTGATGGGGTCTGAATGAGGTCTGTCCTCTAGTTAACCCGTGTTAATTTTCTGGTTTCATTCATGTGCTTCGGTTACACAGGCACACAGGGAGGTCGGTACGCTTTTAAACCTCGATCGTCTTGAGCTATTTCAAAACAAACGGTTAAATTCCTTTTTTTATTTAGAAAATTAACTTCAACAGGGTGGCATTGATCAATAAGAGTACATAGGCTTCAGGCAAACATTTCTATAGCGTTTGAACACATCACCCAAAGTCAGATCATTTTCTGTCATCTTATATGTGTCCCTCTTTACTCCCTTCCCCTCCCCCTCCCCCGTTCCCCCCTCTCCTGGTAACCACTGCACTCTTATCTATGTCCACGAGTCTCGGTTTTATATCCTACCTGTGAGTGAAATCATACTGTTATTAGCTTTTCCTGATTTACTTATTTTACTCAGTAGAATGCTCTCAAGTTCCACCCATGTGGTTGTAAATGTCACTATGTCATCACTTCTTATGGCTGAGATGTATTCCATTGTATCGATGTACCACATCTTCTTTATCCAACCCTCTAGCGAAGAACTCTGGCCAACAGACATATGAAAAGATGCTCATCTTCACTAGCTATTCGAGAAGTGCCATCAAAACTACGATGAGATGCCATTCCACATCTGTTAGATTATCTATTATCAACAAGACAGGTAATAACAAGTGCTGGAGAGGCTGTGGAGAAAAAGGAACCCTCATCCACTGCTGGTGGGAATGTAAATTAGCACAACCATTATGGAAGAAAGTTTGGTGGTTTCTCCAAAAACTAAAAATAGAACTACCATATGACCCAGCCATCCCTCTATTGTGTATCTACCCCCAAACCTCAAAAACACTGGTATGTAAAGACACATGCAGCCCCATGTTCATTGCAGCATTGTTCACGGTGGCCAAGACGTGGAAAAAAATTTTAAAACCTGTTTTCACTGATTCCTCAAGGTCAAGAGAGATACAATCAGAACCCTTACCAAGGCGTACAATATAAATCTGAATCACTCTATCCGTTATTCCTCATTACTCTTGTGAGCAGCTGAGACCTCAACCATTCAGGCATCCTCCACGGGTGTGTGGGACGCCCTCCTTCCCTGTGAGGGGTGCGTTCCTGCTCATCCTCCAAGGACTCCTCCCTCGTTCTTCTTCTCAGACCCACAGGGGGGCTCCGCCGCCTTGCTCCTGTCAAACTCTGTCACCCTTCTACTTGGGAATGTACCAGATGTGCTGTGTCTCTTCCTAGTTAGGCATCGGTTTCCTCCATGAGACCGTGAACGCCAGGGGTGAACTCCGGAACCTTCCTATTCCAGGTTGAGTCCACCCGAGACTCAGGGTGGGTCCAGTGAATGTATAAACACCACAGGTAACGGATTTCATAATTGATCCCCAAATAAACAAACAGTTCCTGTGGGTTTGTTTTTTTTTATCAGTGTGTGGCCTTTTACTCTTTGTGAATAGAAAATTTTTTTAAAATATTTTTCCACCCACAATGAACTTCTACTTTGCATGATTATTTCTGACCTTCGAATTCTGGCTGTAATAATAAGGTGACCAACTTTTTTTACAATGAAAAGGAGGACAAAAATAAATGGAAGAAAACAGTATCGTAAATAAAAGAAACATTGTAATCATTGCAACAATAATCCACTATACTATGATAAATGCATAATAAAAACATTTGTAATATTTATGTTGTAATTTTGCTTTCATGCCTATTAATTTTTAATAATAATTGTAAGAAAAAAGTACTCATTTAGATACAAATACATCACATCACATGCAACGGATCGATTCTGCATCGATCAAATATGGACATTTACAGATTAGTCTTCCAATATCAAAAAGGAGGACATGTAAGAGGACACTTTTCGAGGGAGGACGGAACTTACAAAAGAAAAACTGTCCTCCCTAAAGGAGGACGATTGGGCACCTTGGTAATAACCACACTTGGGTGCTTTTCCAGATAATATTTTTGAAAGCACGCCTCACGGACCCAGTATTAAACCGTCCTTTTGCATTGCCCGAAGAAACCCTGTTTTGAGTGACAGGGCGCTTTTGAATAGAGCTAGGGACAGCTGCCGTTCCTGTGGAGTCCATAACATTTTATCAGCCTGATGTTACGACCATGGCACCTAAAACCCGCTGTTACGAGCCATTATGCCCACAATTGAAACAGACGCTTGTTTTATAGAGAAGCTCTTGGGTCAAGGTCTCGGGAAACCGTTTGAGGTTAGGCTGTTTTCATGTGGCAGACTCACGGACAGTCTGGGAATGTCCACGGCAACGATGCAGAAGCCACTCATTTCTGTAACGCCTGCCTGTCGGAAGCAAAAGCAGGAACATGCATTTTTCATGAAGCGAATCACGGATTCATTCGGACGCCGCGATGCGTAATGCCAGGTTGAGGCTCGCCGGTTCCGAACTTCTATTCAACCTGGTTCCCTGCAAACGTTGCCTCCTACGCCTCCTCTCACTGGAGAGCCCAGGGGGTCCCCCGCTGGGACAACTGTCACACTTGAGCAGGGACACACAGAGTTCACATCGCGGGCGTCTCAGCTGAGACAATGGAGAGGACTCGGAGACTCACAATGGGGACCGTGCAGGGCAGCGCTCTGGGGCTGACCACACACACGCCCTGCCCATGTCTGCGCTCACCCACGTCCTGTTGTAGCCGGAACCAACCCGCTGGGATTGTTTGCGTCTCAGATGGTGACACCAGGCTCTTCATCCTGGGACAGCTGAGTGTTGCCTGTTCCCCTCATCAATACACAATTCTGGCTGGACCAGGCGGTGGTGCAGTGGATAGAGCGTCAGACTGGAATGCAGAAGACCCAGGTTCAAAACCCCGAGCTCACCAGCTTGAGCACGGGCTCACCGGCTTGAGCCCAAGGTCGCTGGCTTGAGCAAGGGGTCACTCGTTCTGCTGTAGCCCCCCGGTCAAGGCACATATCAGAAAGCAATCAATGAACAACTAAGGAGCCACAATGAGGAACTGATGTTTCTCATCTCTCTCTCTTCCTGCCTATCTGTCCCTCTCTCTTTCTCTTTCTGTCTCTGTCACAAAAAAATTAAAAAAGAAACTTAACTCTTCTTACCCTCTACGTACGAGCCATTACAACGGCTTGTCTTTCTAAAGCGGTGAACGTATACCTGTCTATCTAGTTCTGGTAGAATAAAATAATTGTAAGCTGGTTCCTACCTCTCCTCCCAGGTCAGAAGTAGCCCTGTCCTCACGGCAAACACGTACGTGCCAAGTGAATGAACCGTCGGTTCACGTATTTCTATGAAACATATATTTCCTATAAAACGTAGATGTCTGGGTGAGCTATAGTGCTAGTTTCTCTCAATTAAAATTAAAGGCTCACTTCAGGGTTACTCATTAGATCTGAGTTGCCCTTATGCACGAACTTTGCTCAGACAGGAGAACTTTTAAATCCTGGAATCATCAAAGGGATCTCTCTAGTTCCTTCATGTTAAGGTTAATAATTAAATGTTGAATACCACTTTAAGGTATTAAGCTAGCGATAAAAATGCAATATTTTAACCCAATTTTGCTCAATTACAGAATAATCCCAGATGTTATTTAACATGAAGAATTGCTGTAATCTGCATTTTATTAAACTCTGAGCGCCGGAAAGAGAATTTTATACATGTTGTGTAAAGAATGTCATTGAACTCTTCTTGATAAAGGAATATTATCTTCATTTCCCTAAAAGCTGTTGACTAGCATCAGATGATCAGCACAGCTGATAAGAATCATTGTCTCTCACCCCTGCCTGGCTGTGTACCTGTGATTGCTAAATAGCTAATTATCAACTGAAATTTAAATGCATGTTCCAGCTTCTTTCTTTCTTTCTTTCCTTCCTTCCTTCCTTCCTTCCTTCCTTCCTTCCTTCCTTCCTTCCTTCCTTCCTTCCTTCCTTCCTTCCTTCTTTCCTTCCTTCCTATTGTTTTTTCTGTTAGTTTTTTTTTTTATGTGTGTATTTTTCTGAAGTGAGAAGCGGGGAAGCAGAGAGACAGACTCCTGCATGCCCCTTCGTCCGGGATCCATCCAGCACGCCCACCAGGGGGTGATGCTCTGCCCATATGGGTTGTCGCTCTGTTGCAACCAGAGTCATTCTAGCGGCCTGAGGCAGAGGCCGTGGAGCCATCCTCAGCGCCCGGGCCAACTTTGCTCCAATGGAGCCTTGGCTGCAGGAGGGGAAGAGAGAGATAGAGAAAAAGGAGAGGGGAAGGGTGGAGAAGCAGATGCTTCTCCTGTGTGCCCTGGCCAGGAATCGAACCTGGGACTTCCACACGCCAGGTCAATGCTCTACCACTGAGCCAACTGGCCAGAGCTCTGTTAATTTTAAGTTATTTCCTTATTTTTGTCAAAACAATCATTGCTGAGACATTCAAGTCAATGACGTACAGAAATCTGTTTAACCCTCTGAGTATACAAACATTCATGTAGCCCTTGTGCCTCCTGACCACCCAGAGTACGATCGATTTATTTTAAAAATGTGTAAGGCAACATTTAAAAAAAGGCAAATGTATGTTCTTCCTGTTTCCATTAATTGGTTATCAAACCAACATGATTTTAAGTTAATAAAAGTGTAACTGGAACTGATTTCATTTAAAAAAAAACAACAAAACACTCCCAGGTGTCAGCGAGCATGAACAAAAACTCACCACTCAAACGGTTAAAATACTATAGTTGCTACCCAGTTCTGAAAATGTATCTTGCACATCTTTCAATCCCTTTATCATTACTCTTCAGTCCACCCCTCTTCCGTTTCACCGAAAGGACGGTGCAGGTGGTAAAGGCAAAGGCCACAGGTCCCAGAGAGCCTGTGGCTGAGGCCGCCCAGCGCCCTCTGTTCTCACCATAGGCAGGGCTCCTGTGTCCGTTGATGTTAAAAAAATTTGCATAATAAAATCTTCTGATGATCTGAGGCTTTAAGGAGGAGAAAATACTGGAACCAGGAGTCTGGGATCAAGAGTCCACCCCCCTCACAAACCCTTTCACCTCTGAGGGCGTCAGCACCCCCCCCCACCCCCCGCCGTCTGTCGTTGGCCGTGTGACCACGCACGACACTGCCTCCTGTTACTGGTGGCGTGACACCAGACCCAGAACCCCAGGACAGCGCTACCACAGCCTGTGGTCCTACGCCCTGGGCTGGCCGGCTGACCGGGCGAGACCAGGACGACAACACCTTCCGCTTGCTGTTGAAACCTCTGATGAGCTCTCCTGATACTGGTGTTTAGTTTCTACAAGAAAATAGTAAGAAGAAAGGGTTGGTGGGCCTTGTAGCTCGAGGTAAACAAATAGGTTCCCGTCTCAGACACACAGTGACAGGGATGATTTGCTTCCTGGATCGATCGCTTCTCCTACGCAGAGTCACCAAGAACAGAGACACGGTTGGCTCAGTGGTAGAGCGTCGGCCTGGCATGCAGGGGACCCGGGTTCGATTCCCGGCCAGGGCACATAGGAGAAGCGCCCATCTGCTTCTCCACCCCTCCCACTCTCCTTCCTCTCTGTCTCTCTCTTCCCCTCCTGCAGCCGAGGCTCCATTGGAGCAAAGATGGCCCGGGCGCTGGGGATGGCTCCTTGGCCTCTGCCCCAGGCGCTAGAGTGGCTCTGGTCGCAACATGGCGACACCCAGAATGGGCAGAGCATTGCCCCCTGGTGGGCAGAGCGTTGCCCCTGGTGGGCGTGCCGGGTGGACCCCAGTCGGGCGCATGCGGGAGTCTGTCTGACTGTCTCTCCTTGTTTCCAGCTTCAGAAAAATACAAAAAAAAATAATAAATAATTTTTTTTTTTTTTTTTTTTTTTTTTTTAAGAAAACAGAAATTTGAAGTACAGAAAACATCCCCTTCCCGTCCCGGCGTCTGTATCCAGCTCTGAGGTCTCAGGGAAAGGAGGACATATGTCTGTAACAGGAAATCCCTTCACCTCATCCCGAGTTTGTGCAATTCTTCTGGTTTCATCCCCGAAGTGATGGGTGGGTCCAAACGGACAGAGAAGGTGAGGGGTTTGAATATTCATCTCTGAGGCCCCGGCTGCTGCTCCCCACCCCCCCCCCACCTCCCCCCGACAGTATTGAATCTGCTTAAACCAATGTTAGCATCATGGTCTTCAGATGATCGCTCATCGCGGGCACGAGGCGGTCGATACCCATGTCGGGAGCTTCCCTCTTCCTCGGGGCTTTAACTCACCCGTGTACAATTTGTGGAACCCCAGGCAGCTCATAAATCTCATTTTATCACGTTGCCTATGAATTCTGCATCTTCCCCCCTTTTGTTGTTCCAGCCGTCACGGCCTTCACGCCTCCGGGCATTCGACACAGATTTATTGAAAACCTATCACCGGCCGGCACCGCCTCAAGCTTCCCGAATACACACACACGGGAACGGAAAGACAGAAGCCCGTGGCCCGACGGAGCTCGTGTGCGACGGGGGAGGAACGGACCAGATGTGAAATAAACATGTGAGCGTCCCAGCACGAGCGCGTGAAATAAACATGTGAGCGTCCCAGCACGAGCGCGTGAAATAAACGTGTGAGTGTCCCAGCATGAGCGCGTGAAATAAACGTGTGAGCGTCCCAGCACGAGCGCGTGAAATAAACGTGTGAGCGTCCCAGCACGAGCGTGTGAAATAAACGTGTGAGCGTCCCAGCACGAGCGCGTGCCCCGGGCGCTCCGGGAGGGGGCGTCATGGGAACGGGGGTCGATTCCGAGTTGAGTCTTCGGAGGAGGACTTGCCAGAAAGGTGACGATGACGACGTGGGAGCTGGCGCCTGAAGGAGGGGAGGAGAGAGCTGGTCGGGTCCCTGCAGGAAGCGCGTTCCCCGGTGGAGGGGCCCACACAGGGGCCCGCGTGTTGGAAGCGTGTCAGTGAGGACGAGAGTTCGGGGGCCCGCGTGTTGGAAGCGTGTCAGTGAGGACGAGAGTTCGGGGGCCCGCGTGTTGGAAGCGTGTCAGTGAGGACGAGAGTTCGGGGGCCCGCGTGTTGGAAGCGTGTCAGTGAGGACGAGAGTTCGGGGGCCCGCGTGTTGGAAGCGTGTCAGTGAGGACGAGAGTTCGGGGGCCCGCGTGTTGGAAGCGTGTCAGTGTGGACCAGAGTTCGGGAGAGACGGCGGAGCCACCAGCTGCAGGGCCCGGGCGTCAGAGCCCTCGTGTGTGAGTGGAGGCTGTACTTGCCCTGAACGCCCTGGGCTCGCCCAGCAGAACGGCACGGGAAGGGGGCGGTGTGAGTCCCGAGGGAGGTGGTAGAAGGCGTGTCCTTCCCCGTTCTGGGCGGGTGCGTCTGCCCCAGCAAGCCGGGGGGCCTGGGAGAAAGCCACGGGGCTGGGGCCGTAGCCTTGGAGGGGCCCCGTGGAAAGATCTCGTGAACAGGAAGGAGCGATGAGGACACCAGCTGTCCCTGCTCCGTGTTCTGTGTCACCCTGACTTGGGCACCGGACCCCGTCTGACTGCTGTCCCCCCCTGGGGACCCCACCTCAGAGCAGCCCAGGGGAGCCCAGGTGGTCTCGGGAACGCTGAGGGGCCAAAGCAAGCAGTTCCTAATTTTTTTTTAAATTCTCTCTGTTTGAAATCCTTTGTTACACATAATCACTTACAGAAGTCAGTAGCCTTTTTGGTATTTTGAGCAAAGAAAAGAAGACAACTTGTGTTTCAACAAGATTTCTCTGGCTCTGTGGGGGGGGGGGGCATTTCAAGAATCCAGTCACCAGAGAAGAAACACCGTGTGCAAAGCAACCACAGGCTCACCGTCCTCGTGTCTGACCCCCCCGTCATCGGACGACCGTTGGAATAGAACTGTTTATTTCCTGAAGTGCACACTCTCAATCATGGACAGGTGGTAAATAAGACATTATTTCTCAGAACTGCCCTGCAGTTTTACCACACTTACTACCCACACCGAGAGTCATTCCAATGCCGACTGCACCAGGTGCTCCAGGCTCTGTGCGGCCGCCGTCACCGGTGACAGTACACCTTTGTTTGGGGCAGAAAATACAATTCGGGGGGTTCTCAGCTTATGACACAGTTCCGCTCCTACGACAGTGATGTAACTTGAATCTTGGTGTAAGTCGAAACACACTCTAAACCAGGGGTCCCCAAACTACGGCCCGCAGGCCACATGCGGCCCCCTGAGGACATTTATCCGGCCCCCACCGCACTTCCGGAAGGGGCACCTCTTTCATTGGTGGTCAGTGAGAGGAGCATAGTTCCCATTGAAATACTGGTCAGTTTGTTGATTTAAATTTACTTGTTCTTTATTTTAAATATTGTATTTGTTCCCATTTTGTTTTTTTACTTTAAAATAAGATATGTGCAGTGTGCATAGGGATTTGTTCATAGTTTTTTTTTTATAGTCCGGCCCTCCAACTGTCTGAGGGACAGTGAACTGAACCCCTGTGTAAAAAGTTTGGGGACCCCTGCTCTAAACCTAAGTCACTAACACAGCTGTAAAGTCATTATCTGGAACGGAAACACAGCTGAGCCACAGGAAAAGAAAACTGCACATTCGTCTGCTGCTCAACCAAACTACTCACCCACGTAGACTGTGAGTACAAGACTGACGGCATAAGTGGAAACACTCAGGTCTCCATTTTAAAAGTTTTTATGGGAGTGAGCGTCGTAAACTCAAAATGTTGTCTGATGAGACCGTTGTAACCCGAGGACCCCCTGTATCCACATGAGTCAAAATGTGGAAGAGCAGGTGCATCTACTCAGGTGGGATGGTCTCACCTTCGACTGCAGCATGGTTTTATTTTATTTTATTTTTTGTGACAGAGACAGAGAGAGTCAGAGAGAGGGACAGATAGGGACAGAAAGACAGGAAGGGAGAGAGATGAGAAGCATCAATTCTTCGTTGTGGCTCCTTAGTTGTTCATTGATTGCTTTCTCATATGTGCCTTGACCGGAGGGCGGGGGCTACAGCAGAGTGAGTGACCCCTGGCTCAAGCCAGATGAGCCTGCGCTCCAGTCAGCAACCTCAGGGTTTCGAACCTGGGTCCTCTGCGTCCCAGTCCGAGCTCTGTCCCCTGCGCCACCGCCTGGTCAGGCCGCAATGTGTTTTCAATGGTAAACGAATTAACATACAGGAAAGGAGGCACAGCTTAGAAGGGACACCTCTGTCTTTTACGGGCGAACTCTCACAAGGCCTTGATTGATTACTGGAAAACAGAAACACCTCTCCTAGTTCTGCGGCTCCAGCAGGCGTTTCGGGGTTACAGACCCTGAAAGAAAATCAGGGTTCCCCGGGAGCGTGGCAGCGCCCGCGTGAGCAGCCACGGGTCGAAAGGGTCTGTGTTTCCCACGCGGCGTCCGGCAGGCGGCGGGGCCACTGCCCATGCTGCAGGGAACGGAGAACGTGCCCGTGACACAGGTCATCCTCGGCGAGGCCTCCCGCCTGGACGGGCAGCGTCGGTCTGAGCTGCTCTTTGCCAGTCCGGTCTTGGTCCTCCGTGGAGAACACCAAGCAGGTGCAAGGGGCGGGGGCCGGGCCCCCCACGGACCTGGGGTTGGTCCCTTTGAAAGGCTGGTACGGACTGAACACGTCCTTCGCTAGGGCCAGCAGCTCCTGTGCCGTTCGTGGAGGGTAGCGACTCCTGAGCCAAATCCGCTCAGAGCCTCCCCCGCTGAGGGCAGGAGCCTGGAGTTTGCTGACCGGCGAGCAAATGCAAGAGCAGGCGGTTTTGCTGGGAGCTAAATATAAACCGTTCAACATGGGTGACTCTTACAGCCCCAGAAATAGCCGCACGCCGGTTGATTTGCTTGTGGTGCTTTGGAAAATGGAATCGTACAGAGAGGGAAAAAAAAGATAAAACACAAGACTTCCAACTGTGTTGATTTTAACTAAGCTCGCCAGAAACGGGGTGAACCCCACAAAACGATGAACCCCAATGGGAGAAAAGACATCGTAACAAGGGCACAGGGACCAGTGGCTGGTCCCCGATGACCTGAAACAACAAGATGTGACCTGTGGAGTTAACAGAAGTTATTTCCCATAAAGCCTGAGAGAGATGGTAACATGATGTTAAGCTCTGTAAGGTACAGATGGTCACGTATCTTTTCTCCCATCAGAATGCCCCATCTTTCTGCGAGGGAAAAGTCTAGCACTGCCTCTCTGTCCCTTGGACCAAATGCAGACTGACCCTGAGTCTGGACCGCCCGCACACAGGTCATGGCTTCTCGGTGCCACTCAGTGTTGCTGTCAGAGTGGAAAACAGTCATGCTGGTCCGCCACCCCTGGGGACCCTGGGTGGTTGAGGTCCCAGCCAGCGCCCACTAGTCATCCTGGGATGAAGTCCATTTTAGATGCCACCCCCCCATACCCCCCCCACACAAACTTAAGCCATGTTCTCTCCTTGTTCCCCACCACACGAGGATGGAGCTGGTGAGACTGAGCTTGGGGGCGTCAGCAAGGTCACCCCCATAGGCACCACATGTTCCTGCTCTGAGCGGAGCCTGGTCACGGGGCTCAAAGCCCGGTGGTGTCACAGGAACATGGGTTCCTAATTCCCCCTCCCCGGGGGAGGACGTTTCCTCCCCCGTCTCGAATCCCTGGCGTGGTTGTTTCTCAGGTGGACCGCCTGGTGCTGTCTCATCGGTTCTGTCTCGTTTCTGAATGATGAATCAGCAGCACAGACCAGAACGGGGGGCACCTGACACTCCCCAGATCAACACGGACGCCTTCTCCCTGAAAACAAGCAGACACGCGCCAGCCCCTGAAGACGGCAACTCGGCTCTCCACCTCGACTTCCACGGACTGAGATAGGAGTTTCTGTAAGTTTGTTCATTACAGTCTAAGGATTGAATCTTTTTTTTCATGACTCCGTTTCTGAGTTCCAGAGTCACTCTGCCCATTCCCAGTGGCTAAGTTTATTTTATTTAAATGTATTTTTATTGGCCTATCCTGGATGTATAATAACTTCTTAGTTTCGGGAACGGTATTTATATGCATGAAGAAATGATACCCAACCCCTGTGACACCATAGAAAGTGATGACGAGAGCATTGGCTGTCTTTCCTGTGCTGTACAGGACACCCTGGTGACTTCACCTTTTTATAACTGGCATGCTGCACCTCTTAACCCCCTTCAGCTCTCCTCTCCCCCCTCCCGCCCCCGGGACACCTCCCACCACTGGAAGCCACCAGTCTGATTCAGTGTTTCCGATCGATGAGTCAGTGTCTGTTTTGTTTTGTTTGTGTGTTTTGTTGTTTAGATCCCACAGACTGGTGAACGCATAGGGCGTTTGTTTTTCTCAGTCTTGACGTCACTCGACATAATGCCCCCTGGGTTCAGCCAGATGTTCAAATGGCAAGCTTTTTATTCCTTTCGCGGCTGATTCATGTGTATCCATGTGTAGCTCCCACAGACTATGTATCCATATGTAGACCCCACAGACTATGTATCCATGTGTAGCTCCCACAGACTATGTATCCATTGTAGATCCCACAGACTATGTATCCATGTGTAGATCCCACAGACTATGTATCCATATGTAGATCCCACAGACTATGTATCCATTGTAGATCCCACAGACTATGTATCCATATGTAGATCCCACAGACTATGTATCCATATGTAGATCCCACAGACTATGTATCCATTGTAGATCCCACAGACTATGTGTCCATATGTAGATCCCACAGACTGTCTGTGAATATAGACACGCACAGTGGAACGCCCCGGGTGGCCTCCACGGCAGCTCTGACCGGTTCTTTCCTTTATTTTCTATCTCTTTGTGGAAGTTCTGTCTTCCTCCTGCCCTTCTCTGGAGTTCGTTGAGCATCTTTGTAACCATTCATTTGAGTCCGTTGAGCATCTTTGTAACCATTCATTTGAACTCTTTTCAGGCGAATGACTCACCACCATGTTAGTAAGGGTTGTTGTTGCTGTTCCCGGAGCTTGTATGTTGCTCTTTCATTTGTAACGTATTCATTTGTCTCTTCCTGTGGTTGGACTTCGTGTGGATTCCCTGAAATACCCATGTCACCTGATCTTGACAGCGTGGATTCACTCGTCTAGCAGCCACCCCATGTGGACGGCAGGTGCTGGGCAGGGGTGGCAGGCCGTCTGGAGCTAGCCGGGGTGGGCACAGGCCGGGGGCACCGGGCACGCCACACCAGGAGAGGACTGGGGTTGGAGTGAACATGCGTTCGGGGTCTGGGGGTGAATGGTGCTGAACCCCCTTAGCACGGTGTCGGGAGCTGAGCTCGTGCAGCCCAGGGCCTCGACCCTGCAGAGAGTTCTAGCATTTCCTCCCATCTGGCAGATGCCCGTTACCCCTTTAAACTGATATCATATGTATATATTTTAACCGTGTGCCAGGGCAGGTGAATCTATGCACGAGTCCTCAGGGGTCTCTCTCCCTATAGCAGGCTTCCGCATCAAGGCTGAGGAGGGGTCCCCGGCATTCCCATGTCTTCCCCCCCCCCCGTTCCTCAGTGACGCCCCTCTGTCCCATCCAGGGCAGAAGCTGTTCAGTCCGCCCCCCCCCCCCCGTTCTTCCTCAGGACGACCTGCTCTTTCTGTAGGCGTGTGCTTCCCATGTAGATGTGCACTTCCCATGTAGGTGTGTGCTTCCCATGTAGGCATGCACTTCCCATGTAGGCGTGTGCTTCCCATGTAGGCATGCACTTCCCATGTAGATGTGCACTTCCCACGCGTCCACGGGTGGAGAGGAGCTCAGGGTCTCCCTGTCCCGCCCCCCCCTCCGTCTTCGCCCGGCCCTGACGTGAAATGATTCTAAGCAGCAATGCTCATTTCTTTTTCTTCTGATGTGCGACCGTCCTTTCTTAGGTTTCCTCAAAGGAAGGCCTACAATGTGTCTTCCGATGTCTCCTCGTCAACGTCTGAAACAAAAAGAAGGTGGCCGTGCTTGGACGTTAGATCTCACCTACGTGTCAAATATCTTCGTTACTCGACCTCAGTAAAGGAACTTCGGACCCGGATGCGGGAATCTTGAAAACCTGCCCTGTGGACAGTGAGCGGCGAGAACAGCGGTCAGTGTGGGAGACGTCAGACTCACACGGGGTCCCGGGGCCCTAAGTCCCCTGCCCGTCCCTCAGCTTCTCCAGAGTTACGACCGTCCCAGTGGAGCCCCGCTGGGTGGACTTCCAAATGAGTGTCTATAAAGTCTGCCGGAGCAAATTGTGCCATCGTAGTATCTACCTTCCTCGGTGACACAGGCAGGTCAGGGAGATGAGAAATAGGGTAATTGGAAAATGTTCTGAACTTCGTCTAAGCACTCGAAGGCCCACGAATGTCTTTGGCTTCAATTATCCAGAAAGTTGCTTTTTTTAACTACTCAGACTTGAGTTGTTTGTCCCATTCTAGATTTCCTTCACAAATTGAATGCAGTGAACATGACATCTCCCTCCCTCCCTCCCTCCCTCCCTCCCTCCCTCCCTTCCTTCCTCCCTCCCTCCCTTCCTTCCTCCCTCCCTCCCTTCCTCCCTCCTTCCTTCCTTCTTTTCCTTCCTTCCTTCCTTCCTTCCTTCCTTCCTTCCTTCCTTCCTTCCTTCCTTCCTTCCTTCCTTCCTTCCTCCTTTCCTTCCTTCCTTCCAAGATACATGAAGGGAGAGAGATGAGAAGAATTAACTCATAGTTGTGGCACCTTAGTTGTTCACTGATTGCTTTCTCATATGTGCCTTGACCGGGGAGGCTCCGGCCAAGCCAGTGACCCCTTGCTCAAGCCAGTGACCTTGGGCTCAAGCCAGCCACCATGGGGTCATGTCTATGATCCTACCCCGTGCTCAAGCTGGTGACCCGCACTCAAGCTGGTGAGCCCGCACTCAAGCTGGTGACCTCAGGGTCTTAAACCTGGGTCCCCAGCATCCCAGGCTGAAGCTCTATCCACTATTCCACTGCCTGGTCAGGCAGGATGTCATTTAAACACACTTTCAATCATAGTCCAGACAGTCTGCAGACAATGATCCTTAGGGTCTTGGTGCCTTTGTGCTTCCATTAGTTTGTCTGTTTGTTTGTCTGTCTAACGTGAGCATCCTGCACATCACGTCACAGTGGCACATTGGGATGAGAAGGGGGGTTGACACAAAGGACATGTGACGCTCACCCGCGCGGAGCTCCTCACTGCGACTTGTGCAGCCACCCTCCCCACACACAGCAGCTCCCCTGTGGACGCCCAGCGACATGGGCCAGGTGACCCACCGAGGAATTGGGGCACTCTGGCTTAGATCTGTCATGGAGAGTCACCCTAACCTCTTCTCCTTCTAACTGAAGAGGCAACATTGAACTTTCCACTCAAGAGCACAAGAAAGAAACTTAGCAAATATACGTGAAAAAGCTGGACTGGACCATCGTGTCCGACCGGGTAGTTAAATGTCCTGAAATCATTTCATTTTCTTTCAGACCCAAGTCACCTCCCTTGGGTCTGATCGCGGCGAGCAAACTTGTCCTATCAGATGTCCTGGGGGGGACGATTTCATCCCATGTGACTCGGTCTGGGGTTGTTCACAACTTTCACGCTTTGCTCATCTTTGGGAAGTGTCTGTCCGACGAGCCCGCTGCCGGGAAGCCGTTTTGCAAGGACATTTTCGGCTACCAGGTACCCAATGAGTCATACGCCGCTGGTATTTTTATCCTTCAGGGAAAAACAGAAAAAGAGCCCAGCCTCCTGTGAGGCCTCTGATTGCATTTCCTTTGCCTTCTCCACGGCTCCCTGTCATGTCGATGACCTGAAAGGTTCGGGTCACACCAGCCACACGCACCCCCTGTACGCTTATTGGAGGAAGGAGTCTTTGAAGAATTAAACAGCACAGGGCTGACTTCTAACGTGCTGTGGGGAGGTGGGGAAAAAAAAAGCCACCCGGTGAAAACGCTAAAACTGTTACTTTATGGAGCAGGTGAAATTTTAGGAAATTAAAGCTATTCCATTGAAACCGTCCTGCACTGGAGACGGGGTTGTTTTCGGACATTCCAGGGAACCGCTGTTTTGCGTCTGGGGACACACGCAGAGGGTGGCGTGGTGACAACCCAGAACTGCGTTTCCTGTGTCCTGGAATTCGAAAGGGGCCAGAAAACCCATCGGTGAAATCAAGCCCGGAGGGAACACTGTGTTATGAGTTGTACATTTAGGAGTAAACGAGATCCGATTGTGCGTGTACTGTCATTTTGCATTGAAATGGGCCTTCCAGCGCCGGCTCAGTGCTGTTTAAAACGCACGTCCGTCACCTCTGGGTGGGACTCTCCACGTCCGTCCTTCTCGGTTAGGGAGGAATGTGGAAGCCCGTGCCTCCTCTCCCTCGGACGGAATCGCACCGTAGGGTCAAAGGGCGGTTTGCAAATGACCGTTTCTCTGTCCTCAGTCTTGGCGACTCCATTGCTTCCGGACTCAGAGGCTGAGGGCCACCTCCCTGTCCTCCTTCAACGGAAACCTTCGATTCATCTCCTCTGCCTCCCTTTCTACCTGTGCCAGTCAGAGAGGCGAGAAAAAGGGTCCCCCCTCGCCATTTCTGAGTGTGTCCATGGCCCCTCCCTTCCCGGTGCCCCCTCCGCTCAGCTCAGGGTCCAGCCCCCCCACCATGACCCCCGATGCCCCCTCCGCCCAGCTCAGGGTCCCGTCCCCCCCACCATGACCCCCGATGCCCCCTCTGCTCAGCTCAGGGTCTGTCCCCGCCACCAGGACCCCCGATGCCCCCTCCGCTCAGCTCAGGGTCCGGCCCCCACCATGACCCCCGATGCCCCCTCCGCTCATCTCAGGGTCTGTCCCCCCCACCATGACCCCCAATGCCCCCTCTGCTCAGCTCAGGGTCTGTCCCCGCCACCAGGACCCCCGATGCCCCCTCCGCTCAGCTCAGGGTCTGTCCCCCCCACCAGAACCCCCGATGCCCCCTCCGCTCAGCTCAGGGTCCCGACCCCCCCCCCCCCACCATGACCCCCGATGCCCCCTCTGCTAGCTCAGGGTCCCGTCCCCCCCACCATGACCCCCAATGCCCCCTCTGCTAGCTCAGGGTCCCGTCCCCCACCATGACCCCCGATGCCCCCTCCGCTCAGCTCAGGGTCCCGTCCCCCCCACCATGACCCCTTCCCCAGCTCATTTATTCCAGTAGCTCCCTAACTTTTTTCCGTGCTCATTCCCCCCTCCCCTAAACCTACTCACAGTAATACTAATAATAATTATTATTATTATAGCGGCCTTGAATTTACACAGAGGAGGAACAGGCCCGTGCTAAGATGTTCACACTATTGCGTTGAACCCTTCCGGCAAGCCACGCCCGGAGGTAGATACTATTACCCAACAATCCCTGTGACAGAACGGAAGGTGGCTTAGGGTCGGCCGTTCTCAGCGAGGACTGTCCTTCAAATCCGGGCCTGCCCCTAAGTATGAGCTGGAGCGTCACCGTGGCCCCTCCCCTCCGCACCGCGGCCCCGCCCCTCTGCACCGCGGCCCCGCCCCTCCACACTGAGGCCCCGCCCCTCCGCCCCTCTGCACCGCGGCCCCACCCTCCGCACTGAGGCCCCTCCCCTCCGCACCATGGTCCCCCCCTCTGCTCCGCGGCCCCTCCCCTCTGCTCCGCGGCCCCTCCCCTGCACGCTGTCGCCGCACTGACTGGTGAAACCGTCATGCTGAGCAACCTCCGTCCTCCGGCTCAAAACCCCCTCCACGGGTCACCACACGTGCAGGGTCAAGTAGAAGCTCCTTAGCACGAGATCAGAGTCCCTGAGGATCGACTTCTCTTCTGCAAGTCGGGCTTTATTCTACTTTCAACCGTTTTCTCTAGATTTTTCTGGTGAATCAGGGATACATAATGAGCGTGTAGTTCCCACCTAGACATGGCGATCTTGGCCTGCGCTGGCCTCTCTGTCTGAAGACCCCTTAACCTAACACCTGTCTCCTTATTCTGTCTACGCCCTCAGCTCTGAAGGATGTCTGGTTTCCGGGGAGAGCTGGGCCCCCCTCCTCCGGACCTCTCCACCCCTGTGCTGGGCAAGGGACTCTCCAGGGAGAGAAGGGTGCGTTTCTACCTGTACACCCTCCAGTCGCTAGCCTGGGCCTTGCCTGTACAGGAATTACATCTATATTAAAAAAAAAAAAGTGCCCTGGCCGGTTGGCTCAGTGGTAGAGTGTCGGCCTGGCGTGCAGGAGTCCCGGGTTCAATTCCCGGCCGGGGCACATAGAAGAAGCGCCCATCTGCTTCTCCACCCCTCCCCCTCTCCTTCCTCTCTGTCTCTCTCTTCCCCTCCCGCAGCCGAGGCTCCATTGGAGCAAAGTTGGCTTGGGCGCTGAGGATGGCTCTGTGGCCTCTGCCTCAGGCGCTAGAGTGGCTCTGGTTGCAACAGAGCGTCATCCCAGATGGGCAGAGCATCGCCCCCTGGTGGGCATGCCGGGTGGATCCCGGTCGGGCGCATGCGGGAGTCTGTCTGAATGCCTCCCTGTTTCCAACCTCAGAAAAATACAAAACAAACAAACAAACAAACAAAAAACAAACCAAAATGAGGCCCTGGCCAGTTGGCTCAGTGGTAGAGTGTCGGCCCAGTGTGTGGAAGTCCCTGGTTCGATTCCCGACCAGGGCACACAGGAGAAGCGCCCATCTGCTTCTCTATTTTTCTTGAAAAAAAAAAACAAACAAAAACAAACCAAAACATGAATGACAGAAATGTATTTCTCACAGTTCTGGAAGGAGGAAGTGAAGGTCATGGTGCCCGGAGACTCGGTGTTTGGGGAGAGACATGGCCCACTGGGGGGGGAAGCCCTGTCTCCCATCACAGACCCAGGATGCGACCCTGAACCATGTGGGTCAGGGCACCGGCGTGGCCCCATGGTGCCTCTGCATCCAGTGAGGGTCTATAAATAATCGTTTCTGTACGCTTGCTCCTGAGCTTTGTGGAACAGAGTCTGTCGGTGACAGCAGGTTCCAAACACTTTCCTGACCCCCAAAGGTTAGGAACCCCCAGAAGACACGGAAAATGTGTGGAACACGCTCTAGAGACAAAGGGGAGAATCCCATCACTCCCCACGACAGACAGAGTGTAAAAAATCCAAGCGGCTAGACTTGGCACTGGTCATTCTGACTGTCCTTAAACCTCACTGAACTTTCTCTGGTGCAAAACCAGGACCTTGCCTGGACCTCTCTCTCCTATACAGCTTTGGTCCAATAACTTCCAAGCCATGGTGATTTTTTTACAAAGGTATTGATTGTGGTAAAAAGGACGTTACATAAGACTTACCATCTTGACCAGTGTAAGTGTATCACTCAGAGGCATTAAGTACGTTCATGTTCCCGTGTTCCCTGCCACCCAGCCCCTTCAAACTGCAGCCCTGTCCCCGTTCCACATGATGCCCCCCTGTGCCCCCCTGTCCCCACCCCACCCTCATGCTCAGACCCCATTCACCTGTACTCCAGGGGCTGCCTCTGTGACTTTGTCTTCTAGAAACCTCAAGTAAACAGCGTCATACAGTGTTTGCTTCTTTGTATTTTCATTGTATTGTATGGACCCTGACCAGGTGGTGGCGCAGTAGACAGAGCATTGACCTGGGAAGGTAAGGACCCAGGTTTGAAACCCTGAGGTTGCCGGCTTAAGTGTGGGCTCACCAGCTTGAGTGCTGGGTTGCCGGCTTGAGCATAGGATCATAGACATGATCTTATGGTCGCTGGCTTGAGGCCAAAGGTTGCTGGCTCAGAGCCCAGCATCGCTGGCTTGAAGTCCAAGGTCGCTGGCTTGCGCAAGGAGTCACTGGCTCTGCTTGAGTCCCCTGGTCAACATACATATGAGAAAGCAATTAGTGAACAACTAAGGTGCTGCAATGAAGAATTGATGCTTCTCATCTCTCTCCCTTCCTGTCTGTCTATTCCTGTCTGTTCTGCTCTCTGTCTCTCTCAAAAAAATAAAAAATAAATAAATAAATAAAATTAGATTGTATTGAGTAGGGTCCGTGTGACAGGAATTATTCTTATTTGACAATTTGGTTCAGCACTTAAATACTCCCTGATGGATGCACCGTGGTTTCCAAAAACGGTTCCAGGAAAGGTGGTCAGCCTACTTTAGTTGGTCGGTTTTTGGTATCTCCCACGGTCCCTGTGAATCGTGGGGACCCCCAAGCAGTGTGGCGTCGAGGTCAAGAACAGTCTTTGGAGTGAGAAAGGCAGGCGTTCTCGTCCCTACAGTGCCCCGTCCTAGTCGTGTGACTTTCCACACGTGTCTTGCTTTATCTGAGGCACGGTGACCTCTTCGGAAAGACGCAGAACGGGATGGACGTCGCTCTGGAGTTGCTGTGGGGATGAGCGAGCGGCTGTCTCCCTCTGCTTGACGAGGATTCATCAAACTCTCATCGTAAGCCACGCAGAGCTTTGGGGCCCGGGTGGGCTGCCGTGAATAACGCAGAAAAAGCACAGCTTTTGAGAAGTCAACTTTGCCCGGTGCGTGGTGCCATTAATCATTGTCTCTGTTATTTGATCCTTAGCTTAAAAAAAAAAAAAAAACAATAAAAGAAAACAAAAAACCCCCTGCTCTATCAAATCTTCCCATCTGTTTAAGACCTTAAGCAATTTATCC
>NW_027095813.1:0-30315 GCF_036850995.1 Saccopteryx leptura | reverse complement strand
AACATTATCAGACTCAATTTGCAGTTTCTTTTACTTGTAAATCTTGAGCAGTAGTTTTAATCTTGTCATCAGCACTACTCAATATCATGCTGGGCATTAAATATTTGGTCTGAAAAAAACAGCTGATGATGACTTGTGATTATGGTAAATAATAATTATGATTTGATTGTTTTCAGTACTTTGACAAATCTTTCAATAGTTATAAAAGCTGCACAACTTTTTAAATATGACAAATCTACTCAATACAAAATATAACTTTTTAATATTCCGATTGAGGCAGATAATTTTAAAATATATTGAACTCCACATTACCTTTATAAAATAATTTACCACAATTATGTTATAAGACCACTAAGAAAATTAATTATTAATAAATATATCTAAATTAATCACCACTTAGAATTACATGGACATATTTACATTATATTAAAGGGAAGTAAATGGTTGGAAAGAAGTAAAAATTTATAATTTTTGTAAGTAGAGAAAGTGCCTATGTAAAATTTCTCCTCTTTACAACCTCACCTGAGGTGCAACTCAGGAAGAGATTGAAGGGAACAAACAAACAAACAAAAAATGAATCCACAGAGATATAATATACTCAGGTTTCCCTAATAAATATATCATTATCAGTCAAGGACAAAGTGTTGCCTTCCATTTCTTCTTATATGTGAAAGCCTGTGGTGTGGTATCTATCAGCTCATTTTAAATCAAACCGACATTGGCTTATATGGATTAGCTGCAGGAACTAAGTAACAGAAAATTGATACAAAACTACTGTGACAACTTCACTGTAGAAAATGTAAGGACTTATTCATAATGTAGCCATTGATTTGAAGAAGTATTGAACCTAGCTGTTTCACCAATAACTTACAGCAGGCTGCAGTAGTTTGAACTTTTCTATTTCTCAGTCTCTATTTCTGTCTAGGAAGTAGGCTTACATTTCACAAAACAGACAGCTATTATGTATCTATTCCTTCTTTCATCTAATAACTACTGTGTTATCATGTGACTTGCAGTCTGCAAAATAAGAGGAGATATCTGAATAAATAGGATTCGTGGCTCCCGTTGGTGAATCTTAATTTGTAATTTTTTTTCTTTTTTACAGAGACAGAGAAAGAGAGAGTCAGAGAGAGGGATAGATAGGGACAAACAGGAACAGAAAGAGATGAGAAGCATCATTCATCAGTTTTTTGTTGCAACACCTTAGTTGTTCATTGATTGCTTTCTCATATGTGCCTTGACCACAGGCCTTCAGCAGACCGAGTGACCCCTTGCTCGAACCTGCGACTTTGGGTCCAAGCTGGTTAGCTTTGCTCAAACCAGATGAGCCCGTGCTCAAGATGGCGACCTCAGGGTCTCGAACCTGGGTCCTCCGCATCCCAGTCCAATGCTCTATCCACTGCGCCACTGCCTGGTCAGGCACTGTAATTTACTTTTTAAGACAGCATACGTAAAAGTACTAGACCGATTATCCTCCTTCCTTTTCCTTTCTCTTGGTCTCCTTTTACTCTTTACTAATCATTTTCACCTTTTCTGTCTCTCTTTCTCTTTCATCTGACCTTCCTTCATCTTAAAATTATTTATTAAGCATACAGTTTATGTAATGGATATCAAATTATCTCAGAAAGAAATGTAGTACTGAAGAAGTTTATTACTATTGAGAGAATGAGAAAAGTACATACATACATAACAAATGCTTTTTGAAAAAAAATAAAATATTAAGAGAATGACACAGATAACTCATAACTCTTTTGGCTTTCTCCCTCTTCCATTGATTACATTTTGTCTCATTTCTTCAGGCTGTAGAAAATAATGATCAGAATGATAAATGAAGAATGTGAACTATAACTGCAATAGTTCTTTCTGTTTTCCCTACAAAATTAATCATAGTATATGTCATTTTCATAAAAAATCCAGGGTAATCCACTGCATTAGCCAGAGTTGTATTCCTGATGTGTAAAGTACATCTGCTTGTGCAGAACGTGGGTTACAGGTATGCCAAGATACTGATTCCTTCAACCCTCAAGAACCTGGTAGTTGTTTTTTGTCATGAAGAACCATGTCAACATCTCAGATTGCCATACAAAATCGATATATGTATGTATATAATTTTAATGTTTGTTAAGGTGTGAAAACTTTCACTGTAACACTAGGAACTAAAATATTTTTGCAGTCCATATTAACTAGCAAGTAAAAATATTTACTCTAACATCCTTATCTTAAAACTTGCAATTCATAAATTTGGAATTTCCTTCTCCTTATTCTCCTCACAAAAGAACTTCAGAGAAAATACCTATACATTACCAATATTTAAGAATAAGTTTGGGTTTTTCTTTGAAATACACTAATCTAATTAATATAAGAATAGGTAAATAAAAACAGTCTACTCAATAAATGGAGTTGGGAAAATTGGACAGATACACGCTAAAAAAATGAATCTTGATCACCTTTTTATACCATATAAAAAAATAAACTCAAAATGTATTAATGACTTAAATATAAGACTTGAAACCATAAAACTGCTAGGAGAAAACAGGCAGTAACATTTCTGACAATATTTTAGCAATATATATATATATATCACCTTTAGCAAGGGAAACAAAAAATAAATAAATAATTGGACTAAACCAAATTAAAAGATTTTGCACAGAAAAGTAGACCATTAACAAAATGCAAAGATAACCTACTGAAGGGGAAAAGATATTTGCCAATGATATATTCCATAAGGGGTTAATATCCAAAATTTATAAAGAACTTATACAACCTAACACCAAAAAAAAACCCTCATCAAAAATAAACAATTCAACTAAAAAATGAGCAAAGGACCTGAATAAACACTTCTCCAAAGGGGACATACAGATGGCCAATGGACATATGAAATGATGCTTAATGCCAACTAATCATCAGAGAAATGCAAATTAAAATCAGTGAGATATCACCTAACATCTGCTAGAACGGCTATTGTCAATAAATCGACAAACAACAATTGTTGATGACAATGTTAAGAAAAGAGAATCCTCATGCACTGTTGGTGGGAATGCAGATTGGTACAGCCACTGTAGAAACCAGTACGGGGACTTCTCAAAAAATTAAAAATGGAACTGCCTTAGGAACCAACAATTCAACTTCTATGCAAAGTAACCCAAAACACTAGTTTGAAAAGACTATATGCACCCCTATGTTCATTGCAGCATTATTTACAATAACCAAAATATGGAAGCAACCCAAGTGTCCATCAATAGACATGTGGGGGAAAAAATGGGTGGTACATATATACAATGGAATATTATTCAGCCATAAAAAAAGAATAAAATCTTGTCATTTGTGACAACATGTATGAACCTAGAGAGTATAATGCTAAGGGAAGTAAGTCAGACAGAGAAAGACAAATATCATATGGTTTTACTTACATGTGAAATCTAAAGAACAAAATAAATGAATAAACAAAACCAAAATAGACTCATCGATTTAAGGAACAAACCGATGGTTGCCAGAGGGGTGGGGGGTTGGGAGATAGGTAAAAAAGGTGAAGGAATAAAGAGTACAAATTGGTCGTTACAAATACTCACAGGGTAGTAAAGTACGGCATGGGGCATACAGTCAGTAACATTGCAATAATATTCATGGCACCTGGTGGAACTGAAAATATCATGGGGACACTTTATATATTACATGGTTGTCTAACTACCATGCTATACACCTGAAACTAATATAGAATAATATTTAATGTAAATTATAATTGAAAATTCATAAATTAAAAACAAAAGTAATCCTTTGGAGGTCTCTTAATCCTAGAATGTGCAGAATGTGGGGAAGGGGGAGTATTTAATAGGGTAATGCTTAGCTAGTACTTCAAAACTTCTGAAATTCTTTAATTTGATAACAGCTTCTCATATGCAGAGTACCACCCTTTGATTTAATTTTGATCTGTCCAGTGAAAGCATTAATTCCAAGCACTTTTTACTACTATTACCTAAGATCTTAGCCTCTCTGCTTTCTTTCTTCATTTTGGAATGGTCATTTGCAGTGTATTTTTGTATCACTAGCAAATAACTGCTTTTCTTCAGGGTTTTAAGCCATCAATTCTTTCAATACCATCTTCCTGGACAGTCTCATCTATTCATATGACCTTAAAGACCAAAATTATCCTCTAAATATTTCAAATTTACTGTACTTAGAGATTATTAATGAATTAAGTTAAAGTAGTAGATATCTCAAAGTTCTCATTTCAATCATAAGAAGACTATATTCAAATAGAACTGCCTTAAAGTTTATAGGAAGGCAGTAACACTTTCCAAAGCTGGTATTCTACCTGTGATGAAAGAGGCTGCACGATTCAATCATTCTCTAATGACATTTCTTGCTTTCCCTTATTTTGAACCAGCTAATTGACTTAGAATGGCTTTATTTTTAACCTCATATTTTTCTTTTGTACTTTGTTTCATGGCCTTCTTAGGAAAACTTTGACTTTCCTGATTTGCAAATAAAATTAAGGTGAATTGGACCTGAACAGGAACTTTTTAACTGTAAGCTCCAGATAACTATAGGACTGTAAATTATTCAATATGTAATAATAGCATATATATTTTTCTCTCCAAAATTATGCATGTTGATTCTTTCATTAATCTGTTATCTCTGACTGTATTGTAGATCTTTAAAACCTCAGCATTGGTTATTAGGGTATTATGAGCCAGTCTTAGGTAGAATCTGCAGAATTTAAATACATATTTTATAATATGCAGTCTAATATATTATTTCTGAAAGATTCCTTCTCTTTGACCAGGTGTGTATCAGAGCTTTGCCAGACCTATATGGGCTCATGGTCTATAAAGTTTCTTAATAGCTCTTTTGGACAACCTATCGCTGCCTCCCCCCAAATTACCTGGACCTAAGGTGATGAAGCTATCGTCTGGTTGATGGAGTTTGTTCTGGTAATAGGCTCTTCACACTTGAGATAAATCCAAATATATTTCTATAACTGATGTCCTTTTAAATATATTGTCAGAATTTGGCATATCATGTATTCTCTTTTTAATAAAACTACTCAATTTTCCCTTCTGTTTCAACATTACACCCTCACTGTCATCAGGCCACACCATTTCTAATATCCCTTAAATCTGCTCTCTCATCATTTTTTTCTTGCTGTATTTCAGGTTAGTACTTAATCAGATATTACCTAGGCTATTTTACAGCTTCTTAAATGACTTTCTGCTCTACTCTTTCCCCAGTTGAATTCATTATCCATCCTGTAGACAGTTTTCTCTATGACTGTGTCATTCATCATAAATGATTAATGTGCGTTATGCTGCTATACACACACAGACACCCCTCTCTAGTATGCTTTACTATTTCATACTACTTGAATCGGTTATCAGTTTGCCTGGCTCCATACCTCCCAGATACATTTTATGTTTGGAAGATACTCCCTTTCCCAAAACCTGCTTTAAAAAATTCTTCCTTACCTATTGTTTAAAATTTATAGTGTATTTAATGTTTCCTCTTCTACAACACAAATATTAGTTAGATTTTGTTCTGAGTTTTCACAAAATTTTATGCATCTATCTTAATATAGAAGTGTTACTATTATTATTATTTTGTTTATTATGTCTTTCTTTCTATTATGCTTCCTGGATAAATGAACTGAGTTTTAAACATATTTGTGTCTCCTACAATTTTTCTTAACCAACACATTCTAGGTATACAATAAGTCAGTGGTGTTCAAACCTCTCTTTGTATCACTGACTCTCATTAAAAATCAGGTATAGAAGTCATTCAATACAATGCAGACAAGAGAAGAGCTGAATTCTTACAAAATCTCTGAAATAAAAACAAAACTAAAACAGATCAATACTCTATGTTAGAGAATTTAAATTTGCTCCATATAATACAGAAAGGAAATACTATACTACTTATATTAGTCTGACTGACCATAGAATAGAATTAAAATAAAAATATACTAACAAAATAAGCTTATAAAATAATTTATATAACATCATTTATAAAGGCCACCCATGTTAATCTTAATAAATATTAGTAATAATGAACTTAATAATCAAATCAACTTAAGAATCAAATTTATGTGTTCTGTAACAAAACAGAAGTATATATCTAATTATCACTATGTTTTCCCCTCTGGCTATGTTCTTTCTCATTACAGTTAAATGGCTTGTTGCCATCCGGCTGATGTACATTAAGGAATGACATCAATGTGAGAAAAATGGATGTAAGCATAAACTACATGACTCCACCTCAGTCCCCTCCCCTCACTCCCAGCACGCTGAGGGTTGCAGTTTCAATTACTGGACAAGACCAAGAGGACAACTTGACTACAGGAATGTGTAAAGAACAATAACTCTAGTTTATGAGTTACTTGTTAACTTCAGTTCTGGTTACAAGGCCAAGAAGACCACGGAAGTCTAGCCAGCCATAAAAATAAAGTCCCTTTCTTTTTTTTTTTTTTTCTGAAGCTGGAAACGGGGAGAGACAGTCAGACAGACTCCCGCATGCGCCCGACCGATATCCACCCGGCACGCCCACCAGGGGCGATGCTCTGCCCACCAGGAGGCGATGCTCTGCCCCTCCGGGGCTCGCGACCAGAGACACTCTACCACCTGGGGCTGAGGCCAAGGAGCCATCCCCAGTGCCCGGGCCATCTTTGCTCCAATGGAGCCTTGGCTGCGGGAGGGGAAGAGAGAGACAGAGAGGAAGGAGGGGAAGAGGTGGAGAAGCAAATGGGCGCCTCTCCTATGTGCCCTGGCCGGAAATCGAACCCGGGTCCCCCGCACGCCAGGCTGACACTCTACCGCTGAGCCAACCGGCCAGGGCCATAAAGTCCCTTTCTTAAAAGAAAAAATGAATTCCCTTTCTTGAAAGAAACTGCACATCCACCCTCCCTCTAGGAGTTGTCCCCCTCCCAATTCCTTCAATCCCCTGGCTAAGGTGTCTGAGCTGTTGAGATGGGTTTTTGAGGATGGGAGTTGCCCCATCTTCTCAGGTGGCCAGGACTTGAAAAACTTCTTTCCTTTTCACCATCACCTGTATCAGAATGTTGGCTTTTCCTGTCACGGCAAGGCAGCCAAATCTCCAAGTCGTTTACTTGGTTATATTCTAATAACTCATTTTAAAAGTAAATAAAGGATACTGTAAAGCCAGTAGCCACGGCCACCATCACAGCCGCCTGGCCCATGCAGGTTGCATTTGATTTGGACAGATGGTAATGAAAATGTGAAGCCAAGAACTGGTGGGCCATTACTTTTAATCCTACCTTGCACCTGGCAGGCAAGTAAAAACACACACTGGGCTCCAAAACCCACTCATTCAGTGCTCACAAAGCTACCGACTTATCCAAGTTTCTTAGAATCAAAGATTTCTACATCACCAGCCTTATTCACCTCTCTCTGTTCCCCATCTCCTTCTCTCTGCACAAACTGGCTTCTCCTTCAGCACTCCGCCATCTTGGCAGCTTCTCCTCTCCTCCACATGGCCTTTCTCTGCTCTCCTCCAGCATGGCTCCTCTGCCCCCTTTTATAGTGTAGAAATCAAAACTTTTAATCCAATATACAAACAAGGAAATCTCTGATACAAATCACTTATCTGAGGCTTAAAACTAAGCCTTAGGTCAGGGGTCGGTAACCTATTGCTCACGAGCCAGATGTGGCTCTTTTGATGGCTGCATCTGGCTTGCAGACAAATCTTTAATAAAAAAAATAATGTTAAAAATATAAAACATTCTCATGTATTACAATCCATTCATTTCCTATCGCTCATGTTCATGGTTGTGGGTGGCTGGAGCCGATCACAGCTGTCTTCCGGACAACACCAAATTTTTATTGGATAATGCATAACGTACACAGGTCGTTGTATGGCTCTCACGGAATTACATTTTTAAAATATGTGGCATTCATGGCTCTCTCAGCCAAAAAGTTCCCCTGCCTTAGGCTATAATGACCCTGCCTGCTTACAACCTTTCTACCACACACAATGCAAACTATAAGTGAGCAAACATATATCATATTTACAAACTTATTTGACCAACAGATACTTTAGTTAATATTATGAAAAATTTATAAAGAGGTTATATAGCAAACACATACATACATACATATGTATAGTTTTATTCATTTCTTGTAACTATTCAGAGTTAAATATTCTCATCTCCACATTAGAGAGAACACAAGTGACTAGCCCCACTTACACAGTCAGGAAGGAGTAAAGCAGCGACTCAAACCCAGGTCTAGACACTCCAACGTTTATAGTTTTTGTTTGGTTTGCTTGTTCTTTTCTACTTACACTTTAATATCTATGTCATTGATGGTTCTCTCTCTAAAGCCGGCAAAATTATATAGTGGTCTATTATGTGCATCAGTACTACCAGGCCCTAATTCAGAAGGAATTAAAAGAAAAGGGGCAGGCTACAACTGCATAACTTGCTTAAGGGTATATTTGTGTTTACTGCATGACTGATAGTCATGTTTAATTACATGATGCTATGGCATTTCAGTTATTATTAGTTCATTTTGTTAAGGCCTTTGACCTCTTCTTGCTTATAGTGAGCTTCCCAGGATCCAAATATATGAGATTTATACAGTTCAGTAATCTCTTAACTCATCCATTGAAATATGATGTTATCCCTCCCAGTTTTACACAAATAAATGTATTGTAAATCAATTACTCCTTTTTAGTTTATTCACTTTCTCATCTCCAGAATTTTGACCATCACCACCATCTCCTATTTCTGTGTGAATTCCCTACTGTTCTTCTTTCTCAAAAATAGTGTGACAGCTTGAAAATAATTTGACCGCACTAAACAGCAATAATAGATGAATGGAATTTTATCTGTGACTTTGGGATTATCATTACTTTAGTCAACTGTCTGTGTGTACCCTTGTATGTTTGCATATTCAGACACTGAAGCTTCTAAAGCTCTGGAAAGTATTTTTCAGCATATCTCTGAAGTTACAAATGTGTGCTGTATGTGGTATGAAAATGCCACTATGCCCCAATGCCCTGTGAGTACTATTAAAACACCTGACTTTATTTATTTATTTATTCATTCATTTTTTTAGAGAAGAGAGGGAGAGACAGAGAGAAGAGACAGAGAGAGAGAAGGGGGGAGGAGCTGGAAGCATCAACTCCCATATGTGCCTTGACCAGGCAAGCCCAGGTTTTTCGAACCGGCGACCTCAGCGCTTCCAGGTCGACGCTTTATCCCACTGCACCAACACAGGACAGGCTAAAACACCTGACTTTATAACACAATGATGAGTTATCTTCACTGAATACCAGATACAAGTAGAGATTGAATTAGCCTAGTAATGTCCCTTTAATGTCACTCCAAATAATTGTCAGAGTAGCATTATTTCAGAATCATCTGTAGAATTTTCTGTCAGAGTAGGCATTCTGAGGCAAATGAACATTATTTGTTCATTTTTTTCTTAGAAAATTTGTGAAAACAAAGTTGAATATCCCTGTTGTGATGGACAAAAGTCTCCTAAGTGGCAAGGGCACTCTAGCTTGTACCACTCAGCCCTCAAACAGATTATTGTGATACGAGGTCATTTGTCTTCTGCTTACCAAAAGGAACAAATATTACTTTTTAGAAGATGTTTCAAGTGTTTGATAAATCTAATGCGGGACTGTTTTCTTTAGGCACTTCACAACTTGCAACAGATAGTTTATATTGTTGCTTTTGCTGAAAAATAGTAGTAAGGAGAGAGAGATCAAAGATTTGTTTGTTTGTAACTGGTTTCCAATCAGATCTGGAGTCTTTGAGAAGAACCTTTCAACATTTTATTGCTGCTATGAAACCAAAGGGTTTAAATTTCAAGAAATTCATTCTTTCAGAAATAATTAGTTCATATATTGAGAGATAAAGAAATAAAATCTTCTAGATATGATTCATATCCACAGACCTTTGTGGTTTTACCAGGCGTAAGTCCTCCTGGAATTGGTTGGGACTGTCAGGAAGCAGGACAATGGCCCCTCTTCTGGGCTGACACCTCCCTGCCACGTGTGTCTCTGCAGCAGCAGCCCTCCCACTCCTCAGCCTGGGATACTTCCTGTTCTCTCAGGGTTGTCAGGTCCAACTAGTACAGATATTGGTGCACAAGGTTTTGTTCCGTGCTGTCAGACCACTCTCATCTTCATTTCCTTTTCTTACTTTCATTTTCTTTAAGTCTCATTCTTGGCTCACTCTCTTTTCTGTTTCAGTTCCTTTTCCACACAGGATTGCCAGAACGAGCGAAAGCCGCCTCACTGCTTACAAGTCTCAAAAGCAGACCTCTCCCCATTTAGGAGTGAATTTTCATGTCAAGCTGGCACTTTTCCCTCTTCCCTCTCTTGTTGTCTCAGCCTTTCTTTGCCCAAATCGTGCATTCAGGACTTTGACTTTCTGGAAGTTTTATATTAGTTATTTTTGTCATTTTTGTTATTTTATTTTTTTATTGAATTTATTGATGTGACATGGGTTAATAAACTTGTATAGGTTTCAGGTGCACAATTCTATAATACATCATCTGTATATTATATTGTGTTTTCACCACACCAACTCAGATTTCTGAAAGTTTTAAAAGTAGGCTTTCATGCGGTATGAGCTTCCTCTCTATTGAAAATTTTACATGCAATGCAAATATATTTTCTAAATGTCCTGAAATTATCTATTTCATCCTCACCTGTCATGTACTATCATTTCCAAAGAGAGAACTGGTTGAATTTGTTGTGAGTTACCTATTCCCAGAAGAAATTCAATTCAGGAGTGCATGAAGTGATAGCCACACAGTAACACCTCTTCTGCTCTGCTGAGTCATGTGTATTTGCTTCCTTTTGTTTGAAGTCAATTAAGTTTGTTTTTCTCTAGATTCTACTGCTATATGTGGTTGAGAAAACCTCCCAAACATTAAATCTTAAATTTGCAACACCCTACAAGACTCTGTGGCCAATTGAAAGATGGCTAAGGCTCTGCTCTTTCCCTCAAATAGGTCTTATTCAATAAAACATATATGAATGTATATAGTAAGCATCCATAAGGGATGGTGTTGTATGAATGTTATGATAAACATGCATGCATTTCTCAAATGTCAGACCCTCAGTATAGTATTGTACAATGTTGTATTGTTCAGTATGTAACAGAAAGGTCAAAAGTCATGAAATTACAACATCATGGGTGAAAACATGTTACAGTGATAATGTTTTTGAGATAGTATAAATTTTTTCACCTATAAAAATTCACATCACTGATAATTATCAATATAGAAGATAAAAACCCAAAACATGGATCCCATAGTAAGTCCAAGTTAGCTAGAACCCTACCTAGCATCCTTTACCTGCTAGCATTCTCTTATACCAAAGTTAGGCTCTTCCGCAATACCTCAAGGGAAAACAGTAGAATGTTGGGAGAAGTGGCAAATAAAAGATAACCAGTAAAACTTGGTATAATTACATGCATACTTATATACACACACACATGAGTGTGTGCATAAGGAAAATAACACATTAACACTGATGTTTTTGCATTAGTAAATTTTGGCTCCTTGCTCTCGTTCCATTGCCCACAGCATGATAGCCTCATCAGTTAGTTCTTGCCTGCAGTGACATCTGTTGGTGAGGGCAGAGCTTATTAACCGCAGGTTCTGCTCTTCAGGCAAAACTCAACCCACCAGCTGTTTCGTGCCCCAGCAGATGCTTCCCTTCATTTATTCCCTCTGACTCTCATTTCAGTGAAAACCTTTCCAGCTGAATTGACCTAGTAGTCTTTTTTCATATGACTGCTTAAACCTGGAACTTCATAAAAATCTCAGTAAAATGCAAATAAAAAACTGTTGTCTCAGCACCCTCTTTCTACCTCAAACTATGTCTTGTAGTGCCGAGGTCAATGGTCTGTTCTGACGCTGGGTCATCTTAGAGAAGTACTGTCAGGAAATCCAACAGCTAGAGATTAATAGGTTTTCTTTTGACCTTTGTATTTGTACTAAAATTTGTCAGGGAAAGTAATGTTTGACATGAGAGATGAAAACATACAGTATCTTTATTTGTAACTGAAAATACTAACCAAGGGCACACTACTTATAATCTGGACCCCGACAAAGAGCTGGGGTCTGGTGAGCTACTGGATTTTCATCAAAGGAAAGGGAGCAGGCCACAAGGACTGCTTTCTTATTTTATTTTATTTATTTTATTTTAGTGAGAGACAGAGAAAGGGACAGAGAGATTGGAAGGGAGAGAGACAAGAAGCATCAATTCTTTGTTGTGGCACCTTTGATGTTCACTGATTGCTTTCTCACATGTGCCTTGACAGGGGAGGGAGGGGTACAGCAGAGCGAGTGACCCCTTGCTCAAGACAGCGACCTTGGGCTCAAGTCAGAGACCTTGGACGTCAAGCCAGCAACCTCTGGGCTCAAGACATCGACCAGGGGTTCATGTCCACAATCCCACACTCAAACCAGAGCTCCCGCACTCAGGCTGGAGAGTCTGCGTTCAAGCCGGATGAACCCGCACTGTAGCCAGTGACCTTGCAGTTTTGAACTTGGTTCCTCTGTGTCCCGGGCTGATGTTCCACCCAGTGCACCACCACCTGGCCAAGCAGGACTTCTCCTTATCTAACTATATATTAGATATCCTGGAAGACTTGTTAAAAACGAGTAACACCTAAACCACACTCCAGAACAATCACATTGTAATCTTTGTGTGCATGCCATGACAGCAAGACTTTTAAAAAGTTTCTCATGAGAATATAATGTACAGCTTGGGTTGAGGACCGCCAGTATGGAGATTTCAAGGTGGGTTTTAGAAAATGCCAAGTCAGAGTTTTATTCCCAACTCTATGCCTGACTAGCCCTGAGATCCTAGACAAGTCATGTCATCTGTCTCTGAGCCTCAGTTTACTCATCTTAAAAAAGAAGATAGGACATATACAGTTATATAAAGATTAAAACAGATCAAGTAACTAATCATTATGTCTCATATTAAGTGTTTAATACCTTTCAATTCCCTCATGTCTCTACTTCTTGGGTCACCTTATACATAATTGATACATAATTTCCTTAATGCAAAAGATAAAATAATCGTATCGATTATTTTCTTTCTTCTTTTAGTGGGCGTTCTCCCTATAAATTTCCACAATAAATATTTTATTACTTTCTGAATTGGTGAAAAATATACTTTGTTACAAAATTCTAATAAAAGTGCTGGCCTGGCACACCAGACTGCACGAGGGAAGTTCCCATGTTCTTTGATGCTCTGAGGTGGCCCTTCCCCTAGAAAACCAACAGATACTTTAGTTAATATTATGAAAAATTTATAAAGAGCTTATATAGCAAACATATACATACATACATATGTGTAGTTTTATTCATTTCTTGTAACTATTCAGAGTTAAATATTCTCATCTCCACATTAGAGAGAAATTAAAACTTAATATTCACTTTCCCCCATAAATATTCAAACTACTTTTACTCATATATTTATATTATAAAATGTTTTCCAAATATATTAGCAGTCAAAAAAGTGTGTGTGTAGGGGAGTGTTACTTCTTCACTGGTCTGACAGAGAAGTATTAACGTGAAGGCGTAACATAAAACCTCTTCCTTCAATAAGGTCCATGAGAAAGAGGGCTCCAAGAGTGTTTTAACTTCTCATTTGATTTTTATTATGTGAAGTTCTGTAAGCTTAAAATGGAGTGAAGTGTTGAGAAAAAGAGTTAATGTTTATAACCAAGCACAAGAATTACTTCATGGCTTTATAACAAAGTATTCATCAACTGGCAAAATAAAACTAAATTGTCTTTACTCTGAAAGTGAAGACACGGGGCCATGTGAGTGACAGGTCACAATACTAAAGAGCAGTCTTTGAATTTTTAAAAATAATTACTTTTTTTGTAAATGATTATTATTAAAACTTCCAGTCAAATTAGAAAAAACACAAGAAATTGCTCACCGATAAACTATCTAAATGTGGGATTTTATAATACATGTTATTAAATATATTAGTTTCTTTTTGCTCAAAATTCAATAGAAGAAAGGAAATGAAATGAAAATTAAAAAAATATTTTGGTCACAGTGATGGCGCGGTAGGAAGCGATACCGAAAATCTCCCCATAAACTCAACAAGTTCTTCAACCAGAAACAGAAAAACCTATCCTTGGAGTCTTCAGATGCTTCACAACACACCCGAAGGTAGGATCGAGCGAAAGATTGGCTAAATATATGGTCAAACCCCGGGGGAAATAAGGAGTAAGAATGCTCCACCTTCCTCTCTAATCCAAACAGGATGGCTTTCACTGAGAACTGAGAATATAGAAACTAAGGCGGGCATAGGTGAGTAAATAGGTCCAGACCGCGGTACAAACAGCCAAACCAGGCTGTGGCACGGAGATCCAAGCCGTGGAAAAACCTGGCAATTCAAGCTAACACGTGCGCCAAACCCAGACAAAGAAAGACAAGTGGGACAGCCATTTTCCACATCTCCTGGCTGGCGCGCGCGGGGTTAGTGGGCAAGAGATTCCCACGAACACTTCAGGGGTGGGTGCAGCCCGTGCTAACCCACAGAGAAGCAGAGTCAGAGACCTCTGTGAGGGCAAAAAGCAGCATCTCCTAGGAGCCCCAGCGCCCTGAGGGACCGGGCACGGGGAGGGAGCTGGAGCCAACTCCAAAGGCGAAACTTTTCTGTGGGAGGAGGGCTTTCTCGGAGTGAAAGACGTCCCGCCTGAGACTCAGAATCGGGTCAGTGCCCACGCACGGAGAGTGTGCAGGAGATTCCTCCAAACTCCTCAGGGGTGGGCGCCCGTTTTCCCTCAGAGGAGCAGAGTCAGAGGCCGTAAGCGGGCCAGGAGCGGAAGCCCCAGCGCCTTGGGAAAGCCGCACGGGGACAGAGCGAAAGCCAATTCCAACCAGTAACTTTTCTGTGTGGGAGGAGGGCTTTCTCGGAGTGAAAGACGTCCCGTCTGAGACTCAGAATCGGGTCAGCGCCCACGCACGGAGAGTGTGCAGGAGATTCCTCCGAACTCCTCAGGGGTGGGCGCCCGTGTTTTCCCTCAGAGGAGCAGAGTCAGAGGTCTGTGAGGGGCCAGGAACGGAATCTCAGGCAGCCCTAGCCCCCTGGGAAAGCCGCACGGGGATAGAGCGAAAGCCAATTCCAAAGCTCGATCTTCTCCGTGTGGGTAGGGATTTCACTCGAAGTATGACCTGTCTGGTCTGACATCCTGGTGGGTGCGCACGGAGAGTGGGCAAGAGATTCCACCAAACGCCTCAGGAGTGGGCACTCGAGTTATCCCACAGAGGGGCAGAACCAGAGGTCTTTGAGTGGGAGGAAGCCATTGATTATGCTAGCAGCTCTGACTGACTGAGCCTTACTCAGAGCCCTGTGCTGAGTGGGAATAGAGTGGGGAGTTGCCCGCTCTTTGAGACTCTTACTATCCAGGCAGAGGCAGCAGCAACCCCATAGCTGGATTACCAGGCTTCTAATTGTGGAAGGAAAAGACTAGAAGAGAGGCTCCAGGAACACTCTCACAGTGAGAGATCCTCTCACTGTTGGAGCCTATAAACACTAATAAGCCTCGACTGCCAACGAGACTGAAGCCCAATACATGACATCACCATAGAGAATTACCAACTGCAAACCTCTTCCAGAGCGTGCCACAGGGGCAGAACCCGGGGTACAAAGTCACCGACCAGAAAGACAGAAAAGAAAAAGCAAGACGACAACCTCTCAAAATCAAGAATAATCTGCAGACTTTATAACCTATCCCATTTTATTATATTTGTTCGTCTGTGTCTCTTTTCTTTATACTTGATTTCTTTTTTATTCCAATTTGGTCATTTAATTCTCTTTCAGTCTTACTCTCGCCTCTCTTTGAACTACACTACCCATAAGTGTTACATCTCCCATTATCTTTTCTTTCCTTCTCCTTCCTCTCTATGAGGGTTGCAATCCAAAACCCCTAACTCTCTCTCTTTCTCTCTCCTCCTTTTTCTTTTTTCTTCTTTAAGTGGTTCCATCTTTTCTCTCTCTCTCTCTCTCTCTCTCTCTTTTCTCCCTCTTATTAGCCTCTTCCTCTCTCCTTTACACCTTCTCTCATTCAAACCTCAATAATGAACAAATTATCTTATCTGTGACTCAAACTTAAGTTTGTGACATTTTGGATGGTTTTTACTTCACCTTTTTAACACATTAGCAGTGCTCCCATCCCTGGCTCTCCATTTTTATCTAGTTCTTGTTCCACTAAATACAATAGTAATTTTTTAATTTTCCACCCCTTTTTCCTGTTTCCCTCTTATTCCTCTCATCATAACTCTGAGTCAGCCAACACCTAAAAGCAAATCATTTTATTCTTGACCCAAATTTTTTCTTAATTTGCTTTTTGTGGGTCTATACTGCTCCCCCCCTTTTTTATATATAAATATTTTTTTCTTTTATTTTATTTTTTTTCTTTTTTGTCTTTTTCCTTTACCCCTATATTACTTCTCCCCAATTCAGGCCCTCCGCCACAGGTATTGTTTGTTCTATCTAGTACAATATAATTCACAGTTCATCACAAGATTTTCTCAAAAAAGAGGGGAGAGGGAGGAGAGGAAAAAAGGAGGGGAAGGAATTATTCCTTTTTTTTCCTCAAATTTTTATCTTATTTTATTTTTCTTTATTTAATGATTAATTTAAAAAAAAACACGCAATTTTTTATTTTTATTTTTATTTTTTTATCCTTTTATTCCTTTTAAAATCTCATTAATACTATCAAGAAAACCACCCTCAGATGCCATTAAAGAAGAGAAAATCGATTATCATGGATACAAAAGAAAGAGAGGTAACACAGAGAGATGAGGAAAAATCTATGGAGAAAAAATTTAAGATATTGGAAACCTTGGAGTTAAACGACAGAGAATTTAAAATAGAAATCCTAAAAATACTCAGAGATATACAAGAAAACACAGAAAGGCAATTTAGGGAGCTCAGAAAACAACTCGATGAACACAAAGAGTATATCTCCAAGGAAATTGAAACTATAAAAACAAATCAATCAGAGATGAAAAACTCAATTCATGAGCTGAAAAATGAGGTAACAAGCTTAGCTAATAGAACAGGCCAGATAGAAGAGAGGATTAGCGAAATAGAAGACAAGCAACTTGAGGCTCAACAAAGAGAAGAAGAAAGAGATTCAAAAATTTAAAAAAATGAGATAGCCCTACAGGAATTATCTGACTCCATCAAAAAGAATAACATAAGAATAATAGGTATATCAGAGGGAGAAGAGAGAGAAAATGGAATGGAGAACATACTCAAACAAATAATAGATGAGAACTTCCCAAGCCTGTGGAAAGAACTAAAACCTCAAATTCTAGAAGCAAACAGAACTCCAAGTTTTCTTAACCCCAACAAACCTACTTCAAGGCACATCATAATAAAATTGGCACAAACCAACTGCAAAGAAAAAATTCTCAAGGCAGCCAGGGAAAAGAAGAATACAACATATAAAGGAAGGCCCATTAGATTATCATCAGATTTCTCAACAGAAACTCTACAAGCTAGAAGAGAGTGGACCCCAATATTTAAAGTCTTGAAAGAGAGGAACTTTCAGCCACGAATACTATACCCATCAAAGCTATCCTTCAAATATGAAGGAGAAATAAAAACATTCACAGATATAGAAAAGATGAGAGAATTTATCACCAGAAAACCCCCAATCCAGGAAATACTAAAGGGGGTTCTCCAATCAGATACAAAGAATAAAACAACAACAACAACAAAGCCACAAGTAAAAGCTCCAAGAAGAACATAACAAAACCAACTTTAAACTGTGACAACAATAAGAAAGGGGGGAGAGGATGAAGATTAACAGTAGCAAAGGGCGATGGAGCGCAAAAGTACTCACAAAATAGTGCACTACAATGAACAGGGTAGGAACCCTTTTCAGTACTTAATGGTAACCATCATTGAAAAAACCACCACAGAAGCACATGATTTAAAAAAGATAGCAACAGAGGAAAGATGTATGGAACACAACCAAATAAAAACAAAAGATAAAAAAATGAAAGAGAAGAATCAAACAAGGCACAAAACTAACAGAAAGCAATCTATAAAATGGCAATGAGGAACTCACAAGTGTCAATAATTACACTAAATGTAAACGGATTAAACTCACCAATAAAAAGGCACAGAGTAGCCGAATGGATCAAAAAAGAAAATCCAACTGTATGCTGCCTACAAGAAACTCATCTAAGTAACAAGGATAAAAACAAATTCAAAGTGAAAGGCTGGAAAACAATACTCCAAGCAAATAACATCCACAAAAAAGCAGGCGTAGCAATACTCATATCTGATGATGCTGACTACAAGACAGCAAAAGTACTCAGAGACAAAAATGGCCATTTCATAATGGCTAAGGGGACACTGAATCAAGAAGACATAACAATTCTTAATATATATGCACCAAACCAAGGAGCACCAAAATATATAAGACAGCTACTTATTGACCTTAAAACAAAAACTGACAAAAATACAATCATACTTGGAGACCTCAATACACCGCTGATGGCTCTAGATCGGTCATCCAAACAGAGAATCAACAAAGACATAGTGGCCTTAAACAAAACACTAGAGCACCTGGATATGATAGACATCTACAGGACATTTCATCCCAAAGTGACTGAGTATACATTTTTCTCCAGTGTACATGGATCATTCTCAAGAATTGACCATATGTTGGGCCACAAAAACAACATCAGCAAATTCAGAAAAATTGAAGTTGTACCAAGCATATTTTCTGATCATAAAGCCTTGAAACTAGAATTCAACAGCAAAAAAGAGGGAAAAAATCCCACAAAAATGTGGAAACTAAACAACATACTTTTAAAGAATGAATGGGTCAAAGAAGAAATAAGTGCAGAGATCGAAAGATATATACAGACAAATGAAAATGATAATACGACATATCAGAATCTATGGGACGCAGCAAAAGCTGTGATAAGAGGGAAGTTCATATCACTTCAGGCATATATGAACAAACAAGAGAGACCAAGTAAACCACTTAACTTCACACCTTAAGGAACTAGAAAATGAAGAACAAAGACAACCCAAAACCAGCTGAAGAAAGGAGATAATAAAAATCAGAGCAGAAATAAACGAAATAGAGAACAGAAAAACTATAGAAAAAATTAATAGAACAAGGAGCTGGTTCTTTGAAAAAATCAAAAAATTGACAAACCCTTGGCAAGACTTACCAAGGAAAAAAGAGAAAGAACTCATATAAACAAAATCCAAAATGAAAGAGGAGAAATCACCACAGACATCGTAGATATACAAAGAATTATTGTAGAATACTATGAAAAACTTTATGCCACTAAATTCAACAACCTAGAAGAAATGGATAAATTCCTAGAACAATACAACCTTCCTAGACTGAGTCATGAAGAAGCAGAAAGCCTAAACAGACCTATTAGTAGAGAAGAAATAGAAAAAACCATTAAAAACCTCCCCAAAAATAAAAGTCCAGGCCCAGACGGCTATACCAGCGAATTTTATCAAACCTTCAAAAAGACTTGGTTCCTATTCTACAGAAAGTCTTCCAAAAAATTGAAGAAGAAGCAATACTTCCAAACACATTTTATGAGGCAAACATAACCCTTATACCAAAACCAGGCAAGGATGGCACAAAAAAAGAAAACTACAGACCAATATCTCTAATGAATACAGATGCTAAAATACTAAACAAAATACTAGCAAATCGAATACAACAACATATTAAAAACAGAATACATCATGATCAAGTGGGATTCATCCCAGAATCTCAAGGATGGTTCAACATACATAAAACGGTCAACATAATACACCATATCAACAAAACAAAGAACAAGAACCACCTGATCTTATCAATAGCCTGCAGAAAAGGCTTTCGATAAAATACAACACATTTTATAGTTTTAAGACTCTCAACGAAAATGGGTATAGAAGGAAAATTATCTCAATCATGATAAGGCCATATATGATAAACCATCAGCTAACATCATATTAAATGGCACTAAACTGAAGGCTATTCCCCCTTAAATCAGAACAAGACAGGGTTGTCCACTCTCTCACTCTTATTTAATGTGGTACTAGAGGTTCTAGCCAGAGCAATCAGACAAGGACAACGAAATAAAGGCATCCATATCGGAAAAGAAGAAGTAAAGGTATCACTTTTTGCAGATGATATGATACTATACCATCAGAAAACCCAAAGAATCCACAAAAAGACTACTAGAAACAATAAGCCAATACAGTAAGGTCGCAGGATACAAAATTAACATACAGAATGTCAATAGCCTTTCTATATGCCAACAATGAAACAACTGAAAGGAACTCAAAAGAACAATCCCCTTCACGATTGCAACCAAAAAAAATAAAATACTTAGGAATAAACATAACAAAGAATGTAAAGGACTTATATAATGAAAACTATAAACCATTGTTAAGGGAAATCGATAAAAGATATAATGAGATGGAAGAATATACCTTGTTCTGGCTAGGAAGAATAAATATAATCAAGATGGCTATATTACCCAAAGCAATATACAAATTTAATGCAATTCCCATCAAACTTCCAATGACATTTTTTTAAGAAATAGAGCAAAAAATCATCAGATTTATATGGACACTATAAAAAACCCCGAATAGCCAAAGCAATCTAAAGAAAAAGAATGAAGCTGGGGGCATTTCAATACCTGACTTCAAACTCTATTATAGGGCCACACGACAATCAAAACAGCATGGTATTGGCAGAAAAATAGACACTCAGACCAATGGAACAGAATAGAAAGTCAGATATAAAACCACATAAATATAGTCAAATATTTTTTTATAAAGGGCCCAACAACACACAATGGAGAAAAGAAAGCCTCTTCAATAAATGGTGCTGGGAAAACTGGAAAGCCACATGCAAAAGAATGAAACTGGACTACAGTCTCTCCCCCTGTACAAAAATTAACTCAAAATGGATCAAAGATCTAAACATAAGACCTGAACATTAAGTACATAGAAGAAGACATAAGGTACTCAACTCAGGGACCTGGGTTTTAAAGAGCATTTTATGAATTTGACTCCAAAGGCAAGAGAAGTGAAGGCAAAAATTAATGAATGGGACTACATCAGACTAAAAGTTTTTGCTCAGCAAGAGAAACTGATAACAAAATAAACAGAAAGCCAACTAAATGGGAAAATGATATTTCAAACGAACAGCTCAGATAAGGCCTAATATCCAAAATATACAAAGAACTCATAAAACTCAACAACAAACAAACAAACAATCCAATAAAAAATGGAAGAGGATATGAATAGACACTTCTCCCAGGAAGAATACAAATGGCCAACAGATATATGAAAAGATGCTCATCTTCTTTAGCTATTAGAGAAATGCAAATCAAAACGGCAATGAGATACCACCTCACACCTGTTCGATTAGCTGTTATTAGCAAGTCAGGTAACAGCAAATGTTGGAGAGGCTGTGGAGAAAAAGGAACCCTCATACACTGTTGGTGGGAATGTAAAGTAGTACAACCATTATGGAAGAAAGTATGGTGGTTCCTCAAAAAACTGAAAATAGAACTACCTTATGACCCAGCAATCCCTCTACTGGGTATATATCCCAAAAACTCAGAAACATTGATACGTAAAGACACATGCAGCCCCATGTTTATTGCAGCATTGTTCACAGTGGCCAGGACATGAAACAACCAAAAAGCCCATCAATAGATGACTGGATAAAGAAGATGTGGCACCATATACACTATGGAATACTACTCAAGCCATAAGAAATGATGACATCGGAACATTACAGCAAAATGGTGGGATCTTGATAACATGATACGAAGTGAAATAAGTAAATCAGAAAAAACAGGAACTGTATTATTCCATACGTAGGTGGGACATAATAGTGAAACTAAGAGACATTTATAAGAGTGTGGTGTTACGGGGGGGGAGTGGGGAATGGGAGAGGGATAGGGGGTGGGGAGGGGCACAAAGAAAGTACAAGATAGAAGGTGACAGAGGGGACAATCTGACTTTGGGTGGTGGGTATGCAACATAATTGAACGACAAGATACCTGGACTTGTTATTTTGAATATATGTATCCTGATTTATTGATGTCACCCCATTAAAAAAATAAAAATTAAAAAATAAAAAAATATATAAATAAATTTCAATTTTTTTCTACCAAAGTGATAGTAATACATATAAAAATTCATTTTTGAGACAAAAATACAAAAATTATTGAGTGTAACATCATTATGCACTTTCAACTTCATGTTTCAATTATAAACAGTCTCTGCTGACTACCTGACAAGAAACCTGGCCAGGACTCCGCTCTTCCGCTCTCAACCCCCAGCCCTTCCTCGCACTCCCACTGGGTCTAACCAGAGGGAACTCCACTCGCATTCCATTGTCTAGGAACGACTCTCCTTGGAGCTGTGCAATATGGTAACTATGATTCTTCCCACATTCCAATTATGCTGGCTGTATGGTAAAGATTTTCTTTCTCAAGGTTATAAATAATACTTTCTGTTTACAACCATAATTCTCCCAGTTACGTGCATTTCAATAATTTCAATAACCCAATGTTTTTATTGATTTCACTGTTCGCTAGATCTCAGTCAGCATCAAGAAATATCTTCAAGAGGCCTACGTACATTTAGAGCCCGTAGGCTTCTTCTTACGCATATTAACTTATTATATCATGTACTAATTTATAGGCTACAACTCATATACTCAAATAATATATTTTGGAAGGATAAACTTATATAGAAACAAAAGCTGTAACAGTTTTTCTTTTTCACATATGTGTATCTGTCTTGTATGTCTCCTAGGTGAAGGCACTCCTCACTATGGAGACCAGCTGCCTACGTCACAAACACCTGTATCGAGGGCTTCTTTGAGAAGATTAGCTCCTTTCAAGGCAGCAGCCATTGTGCACATAGAAATCCCAATGTGATTCTGTGCCTGTTTGCCATTTCCTGCCATTCTTTCTATACCCTCATGTTACCCATTTTCCAAATTCACATGCCATTTGTTTTTTCAGTTGCTTTTTTTTTAAGCCATTGGTCTTAACTGGTCATGGCAAACTGTTTTTAAGATGGCCAATTTCATTCAATCCATTTAATTTTTCAGAGGTGGGAGAGCAAGTCAATCAAATGCTTGAAGGAATAAATGGAGAACTAAGCACAAACCTTGGCCCCAGAGACCATCTATGTTGTATTGGCCCTCTAGCCGGCAGAAATCCTGATTCTGAACTGTCTAGACTGCCCTCAACCTTTGATCTTCATTAGCACCTATTTATACAAGGAATTCACTGGCACTGAGTTCTCAAACTCCGTGAACATCAGAATTACCCAGAAGATGTATTAAAAACCAGCATTTCTGAGCCTCACCGTGGAGTTTCTTACTCAGTGCACTGAGTCAGGTGGTGATCAAGGTTTCGCGTCTGTAACGAGTTTCCAGATGATTCTGATTCTGCTGGTCAAGAAAACATGTTCTAAAATCTATTGTGCAAGCCCTGGCCCGATAGGACGGTTGGTGGAGCTCTGTCCCAGAGCTTGGAGGTTGCTAGTTTGATCGCCAATCAGGGTACATGCAGCACCAGATTGAAGTTCCTGTCTCTCTCCCTGCCTCTCTCTTCTCTCTCTCTCTCTCTCTCTCTCTGTCTCTCAAAAAACAATAATAATAAAAACAAAACAAAACAAAAACTGTTGTGCTAAAATTTGCTAAACACTCCTGGTGTCTAATCCTGTGTTCCCTGTTCCCTTGTATGTGAGAATGACAACCACTTTTTCTCACAGTATGTCATTTTGGTCTGATGGGCAGCCATTAGCAAAACAACTAAGACAATGACAGCAATTGGCTGAGTTTTCAGATATGAAAATGTCTGTTGTTTTTATGTAGGTGACTGACAACTTGGCTGAGCATGATATTCTAGGCTTACCTTTCCTTGCACTTTATACACATTGCTTTATTGTTTTATGGGATGAATATTATTGTGGATGCCAGTCTAAAGGTAACTTGTTTTTGTGTGTTCATGTATCAAAAAAATTCACTTTTTAAATCTTTGAAGTTCAATAACTTAACCAAGCTATGTTTCAGAATCCACTGGGGTATCACTCTCCCTGTAATTAAGTGTACTCCTTTGAAATGTATATTAAGTCCTTCCTTTATTCTAGGAAAACTGACTGCTACTTCATTACAATGAATTTTCTTTTTCTCAGAGGGTCGTAATTATCCTCATTTAGGGTCATCTTCCACTGTTTCAATATCCATCATCTTCCCTCATAATTAAAAATCTCAAAATTTTTCTCTGCTTATAATGTGATTAACTAAAGCCTTTCACTATGTTAGTAATTTGATTTTCAATAGTATTTATTCTTATCCTACCTGATATCCTTTTTAACCCAAGCCCTACAATGAAACCAATCTGGGTGTCAGTTTTTTTTTTTATCAGTCTGTTGTTTGTTTACCTATTGGCTTGTTTAATTCGTGTTCTAACAATATTCTGCAAGGAAAGTTATTCAGAAATACTGTAGAGTTCGTTTTAGTTCTTCTTGAGTTAAATTTTCTTCCAATATCATTTCTCCTTTTTCTTTCCATTTCCATTGCATTCTTTTCTATTGTTCTTGTTACTTGTTTGACACGGTTGCCATAGTATGATTTTTCATCTTTGTGATTATATGGACAGGTCTGTTCAGACCTTCTTATTATCAAAAATAATACAATTAAACACCCTTTAGCCCCTTTGCTGCCTTTTAAAACTTAATTTCCCTATACCATAAGCCTTTAAAGTATTCTATCACATAGTCCGAACTTAAGGGTTGCAGCGGAGCAGAGACTGATGGGTGCTGCAGGCAGCTCCTTCTGGAGTCCTGCCTCTGTTGTCAGGGACAATTCCATACAGGAGGGTGTATCTCCTTTCTCTAACCTTTAGTTCATCATCCAATGCTTTAAATATTCCTGCAAAATTATCTGGCTCCTGTGGCCCTTTTCTGAAGCTCTGCCATGATAAGTGGATTTCTGAGGTCTGCCTTTGTACCCAATGTCTATGTAAATCCCGCTGAATTGGTAGATATGACTGAAAATTCTCAGTATTTAGCTTCACTCTCCACACAGTGCTATATTTGATTGTTGTGGTTCATTAGAAACTATTCTGTGAAGCACCAAAATGTTTGGTTTATTCATTAGTTAAACTTTACAATTTATATGACATACATTTAAACTGAATTCCTTGCTCATGGGCTGATTTTTATTCATTATTGTGAGCAATTACTTCTATAATATGATTTAATAATTCATGTTTATCTCAGAGTTCCTTCTTCCTGCATCTTTTCCCACCTCTAGATTATAAGATCAGAAGCTGAGATCGTGTTTTTGTTCTTGATTCACAAAAATACTGAACATTGTGCTTTATACATAGTACAAATTTAATTAAATTTATTGGAACATGAAATTTCTTCAAATATCTCTGTGCACATTTCTAAAAACTGCACAGCTAGTTATTTAGTACTAAGAAAAACTGTAAATATATTATATAGGAATGTTAGCAGTAGACAAGAATAAATGAAATAAATTATAAAATGGGAAGCATTAATGGTCAAATTATTTTTCTTTTAAAATGACAGGCATCTTAAATTCAGTTGTACTTCAAGAGAATGCAATCTCTGCTTCTGTGTTTAAAATGTATTACCACTAAGCTATTAATGAAATGGCTTTTGTGAGACATAATAGTTACGTCAATCATAGAAGTTTTTCTACAAACTTTTAGGGAGGTATTCATAAGTATGAATGTTAGGAGATTATCTGGTTTGTAATCTTAGCTCTATTCCTTACTGGCCACGACACTGGTGGCATTACTTAATTACTCTGTGCCTCAGTTTCCTAATCTGTAAAATGGAGATAATAACAGTACTATCTAATAGATTGTTGTAAGAATAAAATGAGCTAATGCATGGGATATATATCAGTGGGGATTAGCACACAGTCCATGCATTAGATGTTTTTGCTGCTGTTAATAGTAACAACCACTGATTTACTTAAGAGAAGGAAAATAAATCACTATTAAGCATTGGCTCTGAAAGATTTAAATGGGCTTTATTATTGTCCAAAAGTACTCTCCCCGCCTGTGTATCTCACTATTTAATTAAATATAATTATACATTCTCTAACCAAGCAGTCATCAAATAATTTAAATGTTTTTGAGCATAATATTTGACAGTAATTACTACTTAATATGTGCTTTCTGAATACACTAAAATAATAATTTGGAATGAAGGTAGACCTTCAAATAGTAAAAATTATCTTCCATAGGAAAGAGTGATGAACTGAGATAAATCTGTAACAATAGAAAAGCCAAAGGTTATTTACTAATGTTTCTTGATACAAATCATATGGCCCTTGTGGACACAGAGCTAGTGATTTTATGATTATTACATTTCTGAAGCTAATTAAATACAAAATAAAACAAGTGAATTCTGTTCACCTGTCTGGAGGGAGCAACTTCTTTCCAGTTATTAATGAATGAGGAGATTTTTCAGTGATTGTTATTATTATTGCTATTTGGCCAATAACATTTTAAAATAATGTTAAAATTACTGAGAACTCTGGAGTGTCACAGTTATCATTATTTCATTAATCATCTCAGCATCTTTTGGAATGAGAGATGGATAAATTTGAAATAAAAGTATTTAAAAAATATCCTGATCAGGCAGTGGCACAGTAGACAGAACACTGGCCTGGAATGCTGAAGATACAGGTTCAAACCCTGTAGGTCACTGGCTCATCCAGCTTGAGTGCAGGCACACCAACTTGATTGTAGGGTCGCTGGCTTGAGCATGGGATCATAGACATGACCCCTTGGTCACTGGTTTGAGCTCCAAGGTCGCTGGCTTGAAGCCCAAGGTTGCTGACTTGAGCCCAAGATTGGTGACTTGAGCAAGGGGTCACTGGCGGTCCCTAGCCAAGGCACAAATGAGAAAACAATCAATGAACAACAAAGGTGCCACAACTATGAGTTGATGCTTCTCATTTCTCTCCCTTACTGTCTGTCTGTTCCTCCATCCCCCTCTCTCTCTCTTACTTATAAAAAGAAGTTTTTTTAAGTATTAAAAAATAAACCCTCATAAAATCTTCCTTCCTTCCTTCCTTCCTTCCTTCCTTCTTTCTTTCTTTCTTTCTTTCTTTCTTTCTTTCTTTCTTTCTTTCTTTCTTTTTCTTTTCTTTCCTTTTTTCTTTCTTTCTCTCTTCCTCAACCTCTCCCCCTCTCTCATTTCTTTCTTCTTTTTCCCCCTCCCTCTCTTCTCTAGCACCCCATCTTGGCTCACAGATGAGAGAGTACACAATTACCCTGAAAATGAATATATGGATGCTGTTAAATTTCTCTCTCTCTCTCTCTCTCTCTCTCCTCTCTCTCTCACACACACACACACACACACACACACACACACACACACTTGCAGTTCTTTTTAAATTTTATTTCCTGAACTATATAGGAAGCAATAAAGCTAAATTTTCAAATTTTTAAAAATACACAACAAAGATAAAAGAAATGCCATCACATCACTATCAATAAGATATATAAGTGAACCTTTTTCTTACTTTAGAAGTGCTTATACACATGATTTCCTGCCCTATAAAATGATTTCAATTAAGTTATTTATTTTTAAAATTTTAATTTATTTTTTTGTGTAGTTACATTGGATTTTAACCAAATGTGAACTACTCTGTAATAAGAAAGTATAAGGTGACATTCTATATACAAGCAAAAAATTGAAATGCAACCCAATAATTAATCTAAATCTTTATCATATGTTTGGCAGAAAACAGGTATTTGATGCAAATAATAAATATTTTATGATTTTTTATGATCATCCTTTTCCAAAAATGGTTTTAGCAGATCAGGTATTTTTAAAATCCTATATATTGTGATTGTTAACATGGAAATAGAAAAACAATATAATTATAGTCATTAAACATAATTTTACTTTAAACTTCTTTGCAGTCTGGACACAAACAGATTGTATAACTTCCATTTTTTGAAAGAAGTGGCATATCAAATTTTCTACTGTCATAATTTTGTTAATATTTAATTATAAATTTAAATGATTTTTTTTTAGTTTTTCCACTGATAGGGGAGAGACAGAGAGAGAGAAGCATCAACTCACTGTTCTACTTATTTGTTCCATTTAGTTTTGCATTCATTGATTGCTTCTCATACCTGCTTTGACTGAGGACTGAACCCATGACCTCAGAGCACCAGGACCATGCCCTATTCACTGGGCCATCCGGCAAGGGCTATTAATTGATTATACCAACCTTATAAGAAACACATATATACTATGCCTTTGAAATCAGTTTTAGAGACAAGGTGGAAGTGCTTTTTTATTCTTTATTTTCCTTGTTAAACCTGAAAGCTTACTATTCAAATTCAATACATATAGCTATGTGGTTATCTAATGGTCTAACTTGATAATTAAATTAATATGAGAATCCAATAGAAAATAGATGTCTGTCCCATAGAGTTACTTTCTTTAAAAATCTCTGTTAAGATACTCTGTGTGACCACTATTTTTTATGAAGTCTCATAAAAAACCTGATATTCCTTTGTGTTTTACTCATCTTTGTGCTTAGGACCCAGCACAAGGCTTGGCACAGAAGCGCATGTTAAATATTTGTGGAGCTGAGATGGTAACTGAGGGCACAGTCACATAAGCTAGAGTGTTTTGGGTTAACATTCCATTATAAGAGCTTTAGTGATCTGACAAATGTTTTCACTTAGGTGGAAGGCAACTGGACATCAGATCTGTTCTAGAGTTTTGGACCAATTCACAATTAAACTGCCAGCATTCCACACTGCAGCAGACTTGATGTTCAAATGTTTAGTAATCCTAGCTTCCTTGAAGGCTGTCAGTGTAAGCTGCATATAAGCTGTATCTCGAGCTAATGGGACAAGACAAACTGCTGAGTAGACTTGCTCAGTGTCTAAATCTTGTCCTTCAAGCTAACATTTAAATATGGGTGAATATTGAATATACCCTATCTAAAGTACTCTATTACACTGGGGAACAATTTTTTTTTTCATTTCTGTTGTATGAGGTTTTAGAACTGTTTCTATGTATTTCTGTATGCTGATTCCAAATTCTGAAATCCATATTTTTGGTGCATGCTTTAGTTTTTATGCAATTTTAATTTCTTTTCATTACAGTTAATGGCATGCATTGGTTTTTAAATTGGCGTTAAAGGGCAATGACTCTTGGATCTGAACATAACCAAAAGGCAATTAATGTTTTACAAACATCACTTTTACATAATTGTAGTTGTTTCTAAATGTAAAAAAATTATTATCTGATAAAAACACCCTCTTATTTTGTTTTAAGATCGAATCATGGCTTCTTTGAGTAGACCGTAAATGTAAGAATTAGTCCGGACACTTTCTGTTATATATTGTGGCTGTTACACAATTTCAATGTCAAAAGCGCAATATTTCATCATTTGTGACAAGTGCATATATTGCCTATTTCAAGTTCCCCTGGGTGATTAAGATAAGAATTGGGCTCTTCATATTGTGTGTCATAATTGTGAGGGAAATGCTTCATGACTGGAACAAATGAAACACAAAGGAATGCCTTTTGGTAATCCCATGGTTTGGCATGAACCGCAAGGAACACAGCAGTGACTGTTATTTCCTGTCTGTATCCATACAAAGGGCATCGGCAAGAAAACACAGCATATGATCGCTTATCCTAATATTCCTTCAGAATACGACCTATCCCACACTCTGAGGACACTCCCGGTTACAGTTTTCACTGGTTTAATTTCTTCTAAGGATGAAGAAAGTGAACATGGCGATCAAGTGTATTTTGATAAGATGCATGAGGAAATGGTTGTAGAATCTGAATGGTCTTCTTCTGATGCCAAGCTGTCATTAACCCCTCAGCAATTTAGCCAACCAAAATTGAATGACTTAGTAAAAATGACATAAAATTGTCCTCGACTTTCTGAAGTATGAGGAGCATAACTGGATCATTTGTGTGGATCTAAAATGGTAAATTACCTGCTAGGACAACAGAGAGGTTTCACAAAGTATCCTTGCTTACTGTATTTGTAGGACAGCTGAGCTCAGGAGAAACACTAAACACAGAAGGATGTGGTCAGAAGGAGTGGTCAAAACGTGAATCTCTGGACGTAGAGATGCAAAATATTGTGAATGAACCTGTAGTTAATCGAGACAAGATCATTTTCCCCCCACTTCACATCAACTTGGCTTAATGAAGCAGTTTGTTCAGGCTTTGAATAGAGAAAGTGATGCTTTCAACATATTATTT
>NW_027095812.1:0-30670 GCF_036850995.1 Saccopteryx leptura | reverse complement strand
TAGCTTGGTGTTCCTGGAATCATTTCCTTAAGAGCAGCCAGGATAAATGCCAAAAGGTTTAAATCCTTATACTTGTGCTTGCATTGCTGATTCTCTGTTCAGTAGATGATGAGGCTGTGCAGAGCCAGGAGGTGTGGATGCATTTTCCCAGCTCTCATATTTCCTATTCTATTATCATCTTAGCTTTCAGATAATTCTTGCAGTTGGATTTTGACACTAAGGAGAAGAAACCTCTATAAAAAATGTGTTGAGTGGGGTTTAAATGGTCCTTCCATAACCTTTCTCAGTTCCTGAATAAAGTACTCAAGTGAAAAATACAGGGAATATAACTGACAGTTAACCCATCGCCAGAACTTGAGAGATTTTCACACACTACATGGCTGAAGAACTGAGCTGTAACTGCAATGAGCAGCCCACCTGTGCTTAGACAGGAAATAAAACTGTCTCCCTATGAGCAGGTAGAAGGTATCCTTTGTGCCCATCTCACATGGGCTCCCTGTATGTGCAGTGCAAGGTTTGTATTCACTAGAAAACTGTCCATCCATCTCTATGAGTGTGTGGCTAATATGTAAATAATTTAATGTTACCACAATATAATCTCTGTCACTTTCAGGGTAACACTTCTGTGCAGAGATTGGGGTCTCCAGTGGGCAGAAATGGTGGTGGCGGGGGACTTGCCAGGTTCCTGATATCATTGTTGTTACTGATCTCATGAGCAATGGGCTGGCAGCAGGCTCAGTGAGAAGTTTTTGTTTACCTCATCTGTTAACACACCAGAGAGCAGCTGGTCAGAGTTGGGGAATACATCACAGGATCCTGGCAGAGCTGCTCGCAGGGAAAGTCCATTCAAGCTTTGTAGACTGGCCGGAACTGTGCACAGCAGTCTAGTGAGGAGACAAGGGATTTTAAATAAGGGCTAAATGAAACAGAGAGTTAGGTCAAGGATGTTCCAGTCTCCTTGTCTCTTGGCGAATACAGGCCTGGATAGATAGCTCCTTGATTGAGTTTTAATAAAAATAAAATAAAATAAGCAATAAGAACATGTTTTCTATGAGACAGAACTTTCTGCAAAATAAGTGAGAACATACATCATTCTGAAAATTCAGAGGCAGAGCAGGCTTATTAAAACTATTTACTGTAGGGACCACAAGGGAAAATTTAATAACTGTTTAGCTGCCTCAATAAAAGACTAGAAGACTTGTTACCTATGAAACAAAATCAGCAAACTAGAAGGAGAGAACAACCAGAGGTGTAGTCAGGACAACTGGTGTAATAAGAAAGGATGAAAGAATCACAAATAAAGTAGAATGTAAACTCTCATCAGAGGCAGTAATGAGAAGAATGGATATTACTGAACATTAAATCAGTGATGAGGAAGGCAAACAGAGTATCTCTCTCAGAATTCAGAGGAAAAAGGACAGATATAATAAAAATGAAAGATGAGATGATATTCTACATATATGCATAACAGATAATATATATTTGTCCATCCACACACGTGTATATGTGTATGTACATGTATGTATATATGTACAGATATGTATACACACACATATCTATTTCTTTATATAGTGCAGACTAGAGAACCAACTAATCATTTTTTATGTTCCTGAGGATGTATCAGAACATTCCAACTAGAAGCAATAACTAACAATGTATTTAAACTTAACGAAAACTTTCCTGAGTTGAAGAAGATTCAAATAGGCTAATTAAAACCCCTCCATACTGTCAGCAAAATCCCTGAAAAGCAACTGACCCAGAGTCAAATTTTGAATTGCAAAACTTTAGAAATAAAGCTTGCATATGTGCAAAAGTAAAAAGAGAGATTGCATAAAACAGAATGACTCAGCATGGTCTGTGACCTCACTGCTGTGCCAGAAAACAGTGGAGCCCAAGCGTCTCTAGAACATGAGGACAGTCATTCTGTGATTATTTCCCTTCCCTTTATCAAGAGGAAGTCACGCTCCACCTTATATTACAGCTCTTTGTCCACATGGCTCCTGTCCCAGAAAAGAGGCTGAGTCTGAGACATCATTGTTTGTGGTGGTGCCCAGCACAGAAGCTTATGTGGTAGGCTCTGTAGAGATGTTTGCTTGGATGGAAAAAGGAAGGACTAATGACCTGTGTCAGGTGCAGAGCCATCTGAGTACAGCTGTGGCAAGTGGCGGAGCTGTCACTCCCACCCCCTCTCCAAATCCAATTGTTCAGTTGGATTTGAACTTTTTGTGGGGTAGGAATATGATGCCATTGTCCATGAAAATGTTTTTCAATCATGGATATTTCTCAGAATCATTCTGCTGCTTAAGACATTTTAGCAGCATCAATGTTCTTATTGGGAAAATCAATGGACTTGGCAGAAGCCCACGTCATTGCAAACTGGACCCTGCATGATCTAACTCCCACCCACTGCCCCAAACTCTATCCTCACCTTCCACACTCTCATGCCCTGCCTGCCCCAATGTGGACCTCAGTTTCTGGAAGCTACCTCTGTCGGGAAAATTCTCACTCTGTCTCTCCCCCTGAACTCTCCTTTCAGCCCAGGTTTCCCTGTCTGAGCCAATTCTTGTTATCACCTCTGTTCCTCTAATCACAGCTGCAAGGCTACATTTATTTGTTATTGCTTAGTTAACACTTGTCTCCTTAATTAATTCCGAGGTTCATTCGGACAGCCTGTGTGGATTTTGCCCATCATTTTGTCCCTGGCACCTGGAACAGAGCTGGTTTAGAGTAGGTCCTTTATAATTATTTGCTGAATTAATAGATACATGGCCAACTTTTGAGGTCTTATTGTTATTCACTACCCATGACACATCGAGGTCCTCACTTGGCCTCCATGAGACTTGATTTGTTCACCAGCCAAGTGGAACTATGTCTACTTCCCAGGGTTGTTCTGAGGAAAAAATATCAGGCAATGCAGATAAAGGCATTTTGTAGATACAGGGCACTTTCCAAGAGTAAATTGCTACTTTTTAGCTGTTTATTATTCTATAGCAGATGTGATCTGGACTAAAATAGGGATAAAGTCTAATGTTGGCCTGAAAGAGAGACCTTCACTCAGTGAGTGGTCTTCCTCTTATTGTTCTGTTATCAAAGCTTGCATTAAGTAAAGGACTTGACACAAACTATTCACATCATAATGTTAATTTTAACACTGGGGGCATTTTATTTACATATATTCTCTGCTTGAAGAACAAAAGGCTTTGTCTATTTTTCAAAATGATTTTATTTATCAATTTTACAGAGAGAGAGGAGCAAGAAATATCAAGTCATAGTTGCTTCACTTTAGTTGTTCCTTACTTGAGGTATGTGCCTTGGCCGGACAAGCCCAGGGTTTCAAACTGGCGACTTCAGCATTCCAGGTCAACGCTCTGTCCACTGTGCCACCACAGGTCAGGCAAGGCTTTACCTATTTTTAATCAAATATGAAGCACCAGTGAGGAGACAGGGTCTGAGCATCTGGGAATGGGCACTGAAGCCCCCCCTATCTGGACCCCCCATCTCCTGCCTGCCCCTGAACCCAGGTACCGTTTAGAGCAGAGTCCTCCCCATCACTGAGGGGCTTTCTCTGGTCAGCGACTCCTCATTCTTCAAGAGTTCTACCATCTTTCCTCATTTGACTTCAGAATTCCCCCTAGAATACAGTGTTTTATTGATTTTGAGATTGTTGAGAATTTTGTGGTTGTTTTGGTTTTTTTTGTATTTTTCTGAAGCTGGAAATGGAGAGAGACAGTCAGACAGACTCCCGCAAGCGCCTGACCGGGATCCACCCGGCACGCCCACCAGGGGCGAAGCTCTGCCCACCAGGGGGCAATGCTCTGCCCCTCCGGGGCATCGCTCTGCCGCGACCAGAGCCACTCTAGTGCCTGGGGCAGAGGCCAAGGAGCCATCCCCAGCGCCCAGGCCATTTTTGCTCCAATGGAGCCTTGGCTGCGAGAAGGGAAGAGAGAGACAGAGAGGAAGGAGGAGGGGGGATTGGAGAAGCAAATGGACGCTTCTCCTATGTGCCCTGGCCGGGAATCAAACCCAGGTCCCCCGCACGCCAGGCCGACGCTCTACCACTGAGCCAACTGGCCAGGGCCATGTTGTGGTTGTTTTTTGAAGAACTGGTGGCAGTTCAGAAATTTGCCAAGCAAGTACTACCCTACGGGGTATTTTAGCAACAACCCCACCCACCCTCGCCCAGTCCAGGAATCTCCAGAGTTTTCAGAGGACCAGAGGACAGCCATTTCCAAAGGACTGGTCCTGGCATGTAGAGAACTAGGAAGCAGGTGACAGTGACAAGTGAGGGAAAGACTGTCACTTCTCTTTCAGGCTGGACTGGGAGAAAATACACTTTTGGAGTAGTTATTATTGATATATTGGTCGCCACTAACCAACCATAAGTAACTGTGATAATTTTCTTAAGATAAATTCTGTGATGGGAGGCATTGTAGGGCATTTCTGAGAGTCTGCTTCATAATCTCTGACTTTAAGGAGTTTATGATATAGTGGTAGAGATGACATATATACACAAGAAATGAAATGATAACACAAGTAATATAAGCCCAAATTAGTAGGATGGACAACAAATGCTATAGGAAATGAGGGCCAGGAGAACCCACTGTGGACTGGGTGGTCAGGACTTGTGTGGGGTGAGAGGGACTTGAGCTGACTTGGAAGGATGACAGGGCAGAGGGCACTCACAGAGGGGGAGAAGGACCCAGTGGTGGGAAAAGACCACTTCAAGTGAACAAAACAAGGCCCACACGTGTTTCTAAGTTCTGACATGATCCACTCCTTACTACCTCAGGGCTTGTCCCTAAGGACAAAAGGGGGTAGTGGAGCAAGGGGATGTTCATCAGTAGCAGGAATGGCTGGACCTATTCACTGACCCACCTGCAAGAGAGATGAGGCCAGCTGTCATTCTCAGCTGTCTATAGGGAGGACTCTGAGCTGCAGAGAGGGGAACTGTCATTCTCAGCTGTCTATAGGGAGGACACTGAGCTGCAGAAAGAGGAACTGACATTCTCAGCTGTTTATAGGGAGGACACTGAGCTGCAGAGAGGGGAACTGTCATTCTCAGCTGTTTATAGGGAGGACACTGAGCTGCATAGAGGGGAACTGTCACTCTCAGCTGTTTATAGGGGGGACACTGAGCTGCAGAGAGGGGAACTGTCATTCTCAGCTGTTTATAGGGAGGACACTGAGCTGCAGAGAGGGGAACTGTCATTCTCAGCTGTCTATAGGGGGGACACTGAGCTGCAGAGTGGGGAACTGTCATTCTCAGCTGTTTATAGGGAGGACACTGAGCTGCAGAGAGGGGAACTGTCATTCTCAGCTGTTTATAGGGGGACACTGAGCTGCAGAGAGGGGAACTGTCATTCTCAGTTGTTTATAGGGGGGACACTGAGCTGCAGAGAGGGGAACTGTCATTCTCAGCTGTTTATAGGGGAGGACACTGAGCTGCAGAGAGGGGAACTGTCATTCTCAGCTGTTTATAGGGGAGGACACTGAGCTGCACAGAGGGGAACTGTAATTCTCAGCTGTTTATAGGGAAGACACTTAGCTGCAGAGAGGGGAACTGTCATTCTCAGCTGTTTATAGGGAGGACACTGAGCTGCAGAGAGGGGAACTGTCATTCTCAGCTGTTTATAGGGGAGGACACTGAGCTGCAGAGAGGGGAACTGTCATTCTCAGCTGTTTATAGGGGAGGACACTGAGCTGCAGAGAGGGGAACTGTAATTCTCAGCTGTTTATAGGGAAGACACTGAGCTGCAGAGAGGGGAACTGTCATTCTCAGCTGTTTATAGGGGAGGACACTGAGCTGTAGAGAGGAGAACTGTCATTATCAGCTGTTTATAGGGAGGGCACTGAGCTGCAGAGAGGGGAACTGTCATTATCAGCTGTCTATAGGGGGGACACTGAGCTGCAGAGAGGGGAACTGTCATTCTCAGCTGTCTATAGGGAGGACACTGAGCTGCAGAGAGGGGAACTGTCATTCTCAGCTGTTTATAGGGGGGACACTGAGCTGCAGAGAGGGGAACTGTCATTCTCAGCTGTTTATAGGGGGGACACTGAGCTGCAGAGAGGGGAACTGTCATTCTCAGCTGTTTATAGGGAGGACACTGAGCTGCAGAGAGGGGAACTGTCATTCTCAGCTGTCTATAGGGGGGACACTGAGCTGCAGAGAGGGGAACTGTCATTCTCAGCTGTTTATTGGGAGGACACTGAGCTGCAGAGAGGGGAACTGTCATTCTCAGCTGTTTATAGGGAGGACACTGAGCTGCAGAGAGGGGAACTGTCATTCTCAGCTGTTTATAGGGAGGACACTGAGCTGCAGAGAGGGGAACTGTCATTCTCAGCTGTTTATAGGGGAGGACACTGAGCTGCAGAGAGGGGAACTGTCATTCTCAGCTGTTTATAGGGAGGATACTGAGCTGCAGAGAGGGGAACTGTCATTCTCAGCTGTTTATAGGGAAGACGCTGAGCTGCAGAGAGGGGAACTGTCATTCTCAGCTGTTTATAGGGAGGACACTGAGCTGCAGAGAGGGGAACTGTCATTCTCAGCTGTTTATAGGGGGGACACTGAGCTGCAGAGAGGGGAACTAAGGCCTTGGTGATTTGCACCTGTCGGAAGCCGATCCACTAATGCTGGCTAACAAGGTCACAGCAGGAGAAGATCCACAACTGCTGATTGACAAAGTCACAGCAAAAGAAGATCGATGGCTACTGGTTGATAGAGTCACCGCAGTGAAGACCAACGGCTGCGGGTTGACAAAGTCACTGCAAAGGAAAGGCACAATGATACTTCCCCCTTTGATCTTTTGAATTAATCTGGCCTTATATCCCCCCCTTTTTCTGGGTGTGTGCTATTATTTATGGCACAGGGATAATAGTACCATGATTTCCCTGTAGATTTGTAGTAATTTCTTTGGAAATGAGACAGAAGGTTTAAGTTCCACAGAAAAGCCTGTAAGCCCCTTGAACTGGGCTCATAAACATAAGAGGCTGGCCATGATATCCCTCATAAAGGGTTAAGTTTGTAGGAGAATTTCTTCTTATTAATCATGTTAGAAAGAATAAAGTTAGAACTTAACTAATATATGAATATAGTAAATGAATAAAGTTTAACTAGACATTAGAATCTTAGGTAAAGTGTAGTGGAGTGGCCTGTTGCATGGCCTTGGATAGGAGCGCAGCTGGCAAGTAAAGAATGTTTTGTTAAAAGACTTGTTTTGTCTCTGAAGGCAGTTGCTGGGTTTTTCTCCGTAAAACATTCTCATGAGATTTTTGTATTTTCCAAGAATAAGGAGAGGAATGTGGTGGGATTCATAGCAGCAATAGCAATTAATGCCTTCTGATATTATGTTGCTACTAGCTATCTTGTAGGTGCACTCTATGTATCTTTAAGTAAAAGTTACTCTTAATGCTATGTCAGTTTTTTAAATAGCAAGCCTTTTGTAGTCTTGTGAAAAAAGAATTAGGACACTACATGAACTCAAGGCTATTTGCCTGAGCAAGCGGTGGTCCTTTGCTAGTCCTTGATGATTTCATCTGCTATCTCTCTCTGCGCCTTTGACTCACAACAACAGTAAAATAGAGTTATTAATTAGTACTAATCTCTTAGAAGTTTGTACCGCTATTGTTATTACTATTCAAGTTATTGTATAACTGTACTTTGAATGACTTACCACCTGATTTGTAGCTTATAGATATGAATTAACTGTTATCTGGAAATACGTAACCATAGTGAAACTAAAACAATGATGTATTCAAAATACCATGTGATTGTAACTTAGTGTGTGTGCATAAAAAGTAAAGTTAGACCAGCCATTGGCAGAGATGCCTGGCAGTAAATGCTAACCGGAGAATAAAGAGAAAGAAAAGAATTCAGCTCTCTCACTCAATTTGTGCTGACATTGTCTCTTCCTGTGGGACCCCTGGATCCCCCCCAGGGCTGGACCCCAGCATGCACCCCCATGTGGTGTGCAGCCACCTTTCCCCCTAGATCCTGTTGCTTCCCTCTATGTTCTAGCACTTGCCATAACTGAAAAAATGGGAACACAGATCACACGGTCATCTGGAAGAACAAGAAACCTAAATTCTGTCCAGTCCATGCAAGCTGGAGAAGAGCCCTGCTTGGGCATGCTGGGTGGGGACCCAGGGACCAGCCAGTGCAGAGACCCGTGACAACCAGTGAGCTGAGCAGGGTTCAGGTTTATTGTGATTTATTTCCTCCCTCCAGCTGGTGCATTGGAGCTGGCTCTGCAGCTTTTAGCCAACTGACTACAGGGCTCCATCCAGGGCCTGGCGGGGCTGCAGCGGAGTGAGACCTCCCTGCCTGAGGCAGGCCTGGAGCTGGTAGTCTCAGTGCCCCAGGGTTGTGAAGTGCCTGTCCCACCCTGCATTAGGAACCCTGCTCCTCAGAAGAAGGGATATATCTCTACTAATGCCAGGTGTGCAAGAACACCATTTATCCCAGACTGGCATTGATTCTACAAGATGCAAATTGATGAAAAGTCCATCCAGTCTCAGGGGAAAGGAGAAAAAGGGAATCCCGACACTGGAAAGTGGCTGAACTTCAGTGGCCAAAGAGTGTCAGGAATGTGGGGGAAATTCTTTGTGCTCAAGCGACAGGACTCAGCTTGGCTGTAAATGAGCTTTCTGCAAAACTTTGGGGGGGGGCTGCAGTCCTGATTCCCAGAAGCACGTGGGTAATCATTGTTGATCTGAATTGGGAGGCTTTCTCTAGGAAGAAACTCTCTTTTGGTGTTATCATCTCAGTTCTCTTTCTCTTGTTCATGGATTTGTATTACTTTGATTGTTAAGTTGAGAATCTCTGTTACTCTTATTATTTTTTCTTGCAGTAAGAACACTTAACTTGGGATCTATGCACTTAGCAAAATTTTTAATGTCCCGGACGGTATTGTTAACTGTAGGCACTGTGGCGTGTAGCAGATCTCTAGAACTGACTCATCTCACATAACTGAAATTTTATACTCATTGAACAACTGTTCCCCTTTCCCCTCCTCCCAGCCCCAGGCAACCACTGTTCTACTCCCTGCTTCTCTGGGTTGGACTCTTAGACACAGGTTTCCTGTCTGAGCACAGAACATCAGGACCCAGTAGATAATATTAGGAGAAACTGAGTCTGAGCACAGAACATCAGGACACAGTAGATAATATTAGGTGAAACGGAGAGCCCTTTTTTGCCCTTTTTTCTTACTGTGGTAAAAACGCATAACAGAAAACTTACTGTCTTAAACATTTTTAAGTCTATAGTTCCCATTGTATTAAATATATATTCCCATTGTTATGAAACAAATCTCCAGAACTTTTACATCTTGCAAAACTGAAACTTATATCCCTTTAACAACTTCTCTTCTCCCTCACCCTCTGGAAACCACCATTTGCTTTGTTTCTGTGACTGACTACTTTATGTACCTCCTATAAGTGGAATCATACAGCATTTGTCTTTTTGTGACTGGCTTATTTCACTTAGCATGTTGTCCTCAAGGTTCATTCATGTGACAGGTTTTCCTCTTTCTTTTTTAAGGCAGAATAATTTATTCCATGTCTAGACTACATTTTGATTATCCATTCACCTGTCAATGGACATTCAGTTCCTTTCACTTCTTGGCTGTTGTAATTGTGCTGGTATGAACATGAGTGTGCAAATGACTTCCAGACTCTGCTTTCCATTTTTGGACATAGAGCCAGAAGTGGGATAGCTGGGTAACAACTATGGGTAAAGAGGTGGAGAAATGAGAATGCGGTGCCCCATTGGGGAGAATGTAAAATGGTGTGGCAGCTATGAAAACAGTGTGGGAAGTCCTCCAGGAATTAAAAACAGAACTGCCATAGACACGCATCTTCTTTAACATGGCAGCATGTGGACAAATCCATGGTTTGTTTAACGGATTTCTTTATGGAGCTAGATCCTTCTGTGATTAATAAAGGTATATAAAGGCTAACATGTTAAACAAGCATGACTAGGAAACTTAGGACATTTCCAAAATCTAGAGCTTAGTGCTCACTACAGTGCCACAAGGAGCAAACCTTACTGCTAATGTCCCTGCTTCGCCTGTACTGCAAGGGAATGAGCACAGCTGTGCACAAAGAAACAGCTGCAAGCTGATTGTTGTAGTGTTTATAAGGGTTCCAAATTGTAATAAACACATTATCAGACAATATAGGACTTCTTAAATTATGGAAAATCTGCTAAAATAACCACCATGCTGCCTTTAAAAATAGCATGGTTAGTTAGAAATAGTAAAGACATGAAGTATTCATAATTATATTTTTCAGTGAGGAAAGCAGGTTGTAAAGTGGTATGTAACAGAAACACCAATTCTATTTAGGGGATATATTTGAGAGATATTCACAAACATGTAAAAAGTGGTCAAGACTGCCATGTTATGTAATTCATATTGTGTTCTGTGTGAAACACAGCCTGGAATTGTATTATGCAGAGGTCGTAAGTGGTTATGGCTGGGTTGGGGGATCACACTTCTATTTGTCCTGTAGTGCTTACTTCATTATTACTATTTTTCCAAAAATATGACTTTTTTTCTTATAAAAATTATAAAATGTGGCAAACAAAGGGAGTTTGTACAGAACCCAGGACTACTTCAGGCATGAGAAACATTATAAAACCAGAGATATCATGGGTTTTTTACTATATACTGTGAAGTAAGCAAAGGTACTCAAAAGTCAGAGCATTACCTGGAGGGCTTGTTCCAGCAGATTGCTAGGCCCCTCCCAGACTGGTAGGCCCCACCCCAGATTTTCCTATGTTAGTGGGTTTGGCAGCAGGGCCAAAGTATGAGCCTTCCTGACCAGCTCTAATGCAGTGGTTTTCAAAGTGTGCGCCCAGAAGATTTCCAGGTGCTACCTATGGTATTCCAGAGAAATATGTGCCTGTTGGGGACCAAAAAACCAACAGGGTTTTTAAAGTTTAGATTTTTGGGGGACAGAAGTGTGGGGAATTGGCAGTAAGCTGACAGTCTGCCCAACCCCCCACCTCACTTGCCTGATTAGGTTGCAAAAGGCTGTTAAGCTGTGGTGCTGGATTGTTTACACTACCCTGATGTTCCCCCGCAAAGACAGGAGGCAAGTTTTTTCTATTCTTTGTTTGGTGTCAAGTTAAGATGATATGTATGAAAAAAAAAAGATGATATCTATGGTGGGGGTTTTTTGCACTCAACACAATTAAGAGTAAAAAGAGAGGAAGTCTTCAATGTATTGACGAGGAAATGAGAGTTTGCCTTTCAAACATATGCCCAAACATTGAAGAAATTGCTAGGACACATCAGGCTCATGTTTCTCATAAACACAAGAATGAAAAAACTTAACACATTTGGGCCTGGACCTGCTGAATTTACTAAATCTTACTAAAAATATATCTATATATATATATATATAAAGATCACCTTTTTGTTTTTTTTTTATTTTTTAAACCCTCTTTTTTATGAATTCTAAAAAGCATAACTCAAAAAATGTAACAAAAATGTTTTTTAATGTCAGAATAAATTTAATTTTGTTGTATTTATTTTGTTTACCATAAAAGCACACTTGGACTTTATATTTTTTCTTTAATATTTGACTTAATTATTATAAAATATTTCTCAGAAATTTGTATATAGTGCACCTACAATTATTTGTAGGATTTTAAATGAGCCCTGACTTCAAGAAATTTGAGAACCCCTGCTCTAATGTTTCTGCTTCTGTCTCCGATGTCCCCTTCCAAATCCAGGTCCATGGAGGCCTCCCACAAGCAAATGTACATAAGGCACATTTACACCAGGTACATTTGCACAAGGCACATTCACACAAGGCATGGACTTGCTTTTTAAATTCATTTTTTGAAGCCCAGTACTAGAGAAACATACTTAAATGCTTGTTTTGATTGACTTGTTTTGTGCGTCTGTTTCCTTCTCTATAAAATGGTGGCAATGTAATAATTCTTCAATGGAGGTTCAAAATGAGAAGTAGAATATATTGGAAACATTATGATAAGACTTGTTTAGAAAAATATTGCATGTTCCTGGTCTGTTACAAAGACAAAAAATTCTGAGTTAGGTAGTAAATTGCTTGCTCACTACCCAAGAGTTCAAATAAGTCCTTAAATGAGTGGAGTGCTGTTACTTAAATTTATGGCACATATTATCTAAGAATTGTGTTGGAGAAATTTGCATACATTATGCACTTTGGTATTTGTTAGCATTTCTCTTTTATAAAAGCATTTATGAAGACATTGGGGTACATCACTAAGGTGAAAAATGTTTTCCTTTTTTGGGGGGGAAAGCAATTGAACTGGGGTGAGTTGAAGGTCCGAATGATGGCACTTATACGTGCTTACTGCTTTGCTCTTCTAAAACACTTCGCTGTTGTAAAGCGCTCTCCAGGTGCCATTTTCTCAATCAAATGAGGTAGGCTGGTTGTATGTTGTATTTGCCTGCTTTTACAGGTCAAGAAACTGGGACTTCAACTGGTTAGTGTCTTGCCTAAGCCCACAGTGGCCTGAGGTGGTAAACTGGGAGATTAGACCCAGCTATTTCCACTCTAGGTTTTGCCTCCTAATGCACGTGGCTTCTCATCAACCTATTATTGCCTAGCCCCAGGGGAGTAGGAAAGAGAGAGCGCCACCTACTGGGAGTGCTGTACCAGTGTTTCTTCAGAACTGTGCTGGTAGCATCACACACACATTTTTTAGGAGTCATAATTTTTCAGAAAAGAGTAAGAATAAGTTTCTTCTGTTGCTGAAAAGAGGTGGGAACATCCTAGACTTTTGCCATAGGGCATAATTATATAATTACTAATAGAAAAAATCATCATGTCACCATTTTAACATTACACTAGAGACAAACCTAATGCTTGCTAATTCTTTTGAGAAGTGATTTAGCATTTAGAAAAAAAGTTCTTTTAATTTCATTTTTGACATTTTCTTTCCATGAAATCTCCTTACAAGCCTGGGTGACTTTGCAGAACTGGCCTTGGCTTTGCAGAACTCTGGTCATGTGTTCAGCTGGGAGGTGGAGGGTTGGGGAGGCAGACTAGATCCTGCTTAGACATAGTTTATGACAAATGTGCATCTCATCCTTGTATGTTCAGAAGCCAAGGGTGGCAGCTCCTTAGAGGGAAACTATTTTCAAGGTCACTTTGACCAGAGGGATTTTGACAACTGTCAAATGTTCTGGAGGATGCTGTCATGCCGGCTGCCTCTTGGAGATGAATATTCCATGGCCTACACTATTTCCTCCTATGAGTTTTGAGGAAAACTGGAGACCTAGGAAGCCTTTCAATATTAGGGTTCCCTGGGCCTCATGTGAATCCTAAAGCTAAGGTCAGAAAGGTCCTTAGTGAGCCTCAGCAAGCACCCATCAGCCTGTGACAACATCCTGTGTTTTTTATGGGATCAACTCCCCATCAGGGTGCTGCATCCACAAGAGAACCCTAATGTTGTAGCCAGGTTCTCCCCTCTGTGAAGACTAAGGCTCTGTCAATGGCTGAAACTTGGTCAAATATATTGCTCAAAAAATTAAGGGATATTTCAAAATAAATATGAAGTGATAAAAAAAGCATTTTTTTTATTAAACAAGAACATCTGAAAAGTAAACAAGTCAAAGAAAGTTGTTTGATTATGCAAATGATATGGAAAACTAACTTTAATTTTATTGGTGAAAATGCACTATACAAAAGGCTGAAAGTACTAGAGTATCTGCACATTCCCTGATCTTGAAAGCACATTTTGAAATATCCCCTAATTTTTGTGAGTAGTGTACAAACAAATCTTGACTTAGGTAAGGAAATCTGTGCTGCAAAATCTGATGGCAGTAGGGAGGACACTTGGGTCTACAAGCATCTCCACCCCAAACAGGGAACAGCTTTTTTTTCATAGGGAGGGAGAAGAGGGGCTGGCAGAAACTTTTTGAGGAGAAAAGTGGCAAGTGAGTGAGGGTGGACAGACAGCAGGATGGGTGGTTTGATGGGAAATGTTTCTTTTTCAAGTTGGCCCATCCCTGGCATGAGCTGGTAAGGAAGAGTTCTCTATTTTGGTGCTTTCTCAGGCTTGGGGGAGTCAAGGTTCAGGGCCCATAGGGAGGAGAGTAGCCTGATTAAAGTCTGGTAGGCTAAGTCTGGGTAATTAAGGGGTATGTGTGATCATGCAGTCAACTTCAAGCTCTTTGGACAGGTGTGTTTGTAAGGTGAACTCAGCAGTCATTCCTGGAGGTGAGCCCCAGAACTCACTGCACCCTGGTGGCTTCCCAGGAATACTCCATGATTCCACCCTTGGTAAGCTGTATTTTAACCAGCTTCTCTGATTTTGATGCATCCCAGGTGAGAACAAATTGTGTCAGGAGCAGCTAAAATTTAATCATGATTGCCTGGTTTAGATCAATGGCTTTGCTACTCATTAGCTGGATAAATCATTTAATTACATTTAGCTTCAGTCTCCTTACCTATAAAATGAGAATACAGTGGTCCCTTATCTGTCATGGGGGTTAGGTTCCAGAACCCCCACAACAGACAAAGATCTGTGAAGTAGCAACTTTATATTTATTTTATTATTTATATATATTTTAAGGCTTTATAAACCCTCCCCACCCTCTTATAAACCTTTCCACACTCTTATAAATACTTCCTATACTCTTAAACACTTTCTACACTCTTATACCTGTGTAATTTTAACAACATATAAAATTCTATATGGGTACTCACCATTGAATATACTACAACTTGAATGATGAAGATGATGAATTATCTGTGCAGTACTGATGATGAAGGTGATGATGATGAGATGAATGCAAAGATGATGAATTATCTGTGCAGTACTGATGATGATGAAGGTGATGATGAGATGAATGTAAAGATGAATTATCTGTGCAGTACTGATGATGATGAAGGTGATGATGAGATGAATGGATGAATGTACTGCACAGCCAAGAAGAGCATTACAGCTCTTCTGAAGACGCCACTTCATCAGGCACTCCATCAGGTGGTGCAGTATCTTCACCCTTGTCTGTAACTTCTGTTTTTGCTAAAGGCATAGGTGTAACTGGTGTCTTCTTCCAAGTGAGAAACATAGTTATGGGCAGTTGCTGGCACTGTTTTTTCTTCCAGATGAGAAGGTTTTTATAAACTGATATGCCACCCTCAATTGTATTTGAGAATTGCAATGAATGAAGCATCTGGAGGTCCCATTCCTGAGCCACTTGCTGAAGTTCTTTGGCCATTCTGACCATGGTTGTGAGGCAATTGAGTGTTAGGCCAACATCCTCTTCTTCTTAAAACTCTAGTTCCTATTGTTCCTCTTACTCTTCTTCACTTGCTGACTTCATCATCTCTGTCAGGTCTTCGTCCATTAGCGGTTGTGAGTGGACATCAATCAGGTCATTAATGTCATCAGGAGTTATATCATTGAAGCCATCTCCTCCCAGTAGTTTTACCAGCTTCACAGTCTTATCCACCACAGTGATGGACTTCTTCAGGAGATAATCCCTTATAATTGTGGACCACTTCTGGCCACTGATTTTTCCAGCTGGCATTTAAAATTTCATTCTTTATCTCCTTTATGGCCTTCTGAATTTTTAGGAGACATGATGCAATGGTATAGTCACACCAGTATGCCTTTAGGGAGAAGTCTTCATCCTTGTCCATAACTTCAGTGCAGTTTTTTACAGGGTGTTTCACATATAGAGAGCCTTAAACACATGAAAAATGCTTTGATTCATGGGCTGAATCAGCGATGTGGTGTTCAGTGGCAGGAACTCTATCTGCATGCCATCATATGACAGATTGACAGTGTGGCCTCCAGCATTGTCCATGATCAGAAGCACTTTGAATTTGAGGCCCTTCTCTGCCAGATAAAGCTTGACCTCCAGGATAAAGCACTGGTGAAACCTATCTGACGTGACGAATTTCATGATCCAGGCCTTGGGGTTGTGCACTAGTACACAGGCAACACATTCTTATTCTTGTTTTTTAGGGCCCTTGGGTTTTTTTACTTATGAATAAGCCCTGGCTTTATCATAAAGACTGCAGCATTCCCCACATAATCAAAGTTACACAGTCTTTTTAGACCTTAAATCCAGGAGCTTTGGCTCTGTTTTTCATCATTAAAGTGCAAGATGGCATTTACTTTCAGAATAAGCCCATCTCATACATATTAAAAACTTGTCCTGCCCTGGCCAGTTGGCTCAGCATTAGAGCGTCGGCCTGGCGTGTGGGGGACCCGGGTTCGATTCCCAGCCAGGGCACATAGGAGAAGTGCCCATTTGCTTCTCCACCCCCCCTTTCTCTCTGTCTCTCTCTTCCCCTCCCGCAGCCAGGGCTCCATTGAAGCAAAGATGGCCTGGGCGCTGGGGATGGCTCCTTGGCCTCTGCCCCAGGCGCTAGAGTGGCTCTGGTTGTGGCAGAGCAATGCCCCGGAGGGGCAGAGCATTGCCCCCTGGTGGGCAGAGCGTGGCCCCTGGTGGGCGTGCCGGGTGGATTCCGGTCAGGCGCATGTGGGAGTCTGTCTGACTGTCTCTCCCCGTTTCCAGCTTAAAAAAAACAAAAAAAAACTTGTCCAGTATTTTAGCCCCCTTCCTCGATGATGATTTTGAATGTGGGTTGTCCATGTACTCCTTGGCTCTGGCTTTATCTGTAGAGCCAGCTTCTCCATGCAGAGAAACCCTCCTAAGTCCAAAGTGTTTCTGAAACTTGTCAAACCAGCCATTGCTGGCATTGAATGGGGTTGGTCTGTTGGGAAAGGCACTTGATGGTTCTGCTTCTGTGTCTTCCTCGTCGTCCTCCTCACTGTTGCGAATGTCACCACTTTCAGCAAAAGTTTCATAAAGCTTCTTGGCCTTTGTGTGGATGGTGTTTGTATCCAGCAAGATAGTCTTCTTTCTGCAGTCACTGATCCACAGGGCCAATGCAGACTCCATCCTCACAGTGGCCCTATTGTGGGAAGTCACCACCCTCTTCCCAGTCTTGTTAAAAAACACTGCTGCCATTGTCCTTATATTCTTTTCATCCTTCTTTATTTAGCAAATCAAAGATTCATTGATCCTGTAATGGTGGTCTACAGTTGTGTAGCTTCTCCTTTCTTTTAGCGTGTCGAGTTGTTCCACCTTTTCTGCGATGGTAAGCAGCTGGCACTTGGGTTCAGTGCCAGAAGCCTTAAAAAGCGCAGAACATTTGGGTGACATTGTAGGGCTTGAAATAAATTCAAATTTTTATGAAAATTTTACAAAAACAAAACACCAAAGAGCAACACTATGTGCAGCAATCAGACGTCCATGTGAAATGGACAAGGTGAGATGCTGAACACATGCTATATGCAGGAGAAGGAGGAGACTGATGCTCTGGCTGCTGAGCCAATGAGTGCCCAGGATACAGAACACAGTGCTCTGGTTGATCGCCTCCCATACATCAGCCAATAGTGTGATATGTACGATCTCATGTGGGCAAACTAGCTCAAGTGGAAGTGTTCGTAGCTGCATTTTCCATACGTGCCAGTCTTTGTCTACTCATCTACTGTATGCTATGTATCTTATTTCAATTTAATATTCTTTTAATATGTTTCAATTAATGTTTTTATATTGTTTTTAATTTTTTAGGCTAGAAAATGCTTATTTTACTGCAAAAATAATTAAAATAATAAATATATAAAAACACCTATATTCTGCAAAATCCCATGATAGAGTGAAAAATTCGTGATACAAAATTACATATATACAATTTAAAAATCCACAATACAGTGAGACCATGAAAAGTGAACTGCAGTATGGCGAGGGATGACTGTACTACCTATTTCAAGTAGTGATTGTCAGGATTATAAACATGAAGTTTGCTTTCCCATTTCCTATTGGAAACTGTGGTTAAGTTACTACCAGAGGGTATAACCCTCCATCAGTTGCTGATTTTATGGTTGGGTTTTTGTTTGCTTCTGTGTTTTATTGCCCATCCTTCACAGCCTGCAGGCCCTGGACTATTGCCTCCAACTGTGAACAGTTATCCACTTCATCCAAAATGTTGCAGGAAAATCATTTTTTAAGTGTGAGATAATAGGGAGAAAGATTGGGATCTGAACTGGATGGCTTCTGGAAGTGTGATTCTAGGGTGGATCCATGATTAGAATCTGTCTTCTAGTACCCTGTCTGGTGTCCTAGAAACTCTACTTTTTGTGTAAGATTATAAATCTAGGGTTTGCCTGGATAGAACTATGTACTCAGTACCACAATTTCTCGTGGACCCAGAATGGGCTCGGTCTGTAACCTGCATTGTGGGATGATAGAACTAATGCCCTTTAGGATAGTAGTTGTGTTTAGTTTTCACATTGCTTTCTGTTCTTAGGTAGTGACATTTTTCATAATGGGGAAGGAAAATAGGCCTAATGTGATGGCAGTGTCTTTGTTGATTGGGGGTCGGACCACAGCACTTTATACCACTGATTTTTACCTGCAGGCCAGCCTTTCTCCAAGGTTCCTTCAACTCCTGTCCTTCTATATGCAGTGGGAATGTAACACTCAGTCACAGGAAGAAATTTTTTCCTAACCTTCACAGTGTGTGTGTGTCTGGTATGTATCCTTCTCTCTGTTCCTTCTCTCTGTTCCATTCTTCTCCCTTCTCCTCCTTTCCCCTTTTTTCTTTGGTACCAGCTCTGTGTTAGCTAGACAGACATTATTGGCTGCTAGACTGTGAAGATGAAGGAAACATAATCCCTACTCTCCAGGAGCTTGAAGTCTAGGCAGTTTTTAGTAGATTTTGAAGTGTGAAACCAATTTCTGTGGCCTTACTGGCCAAAGAAAATTAGGCCCAGGTGAAAGGAAGATAGTTAAGAAGGAATAAATATCTTCACATGTAGGATATAGAGCTGTCTAGTAAGAGTCAAAGGACCCGAGTCCTCCCATTTAGTAAATGAGTGACTTGTAATTACACATTTAAAACTTCTGTGTCTGAGGAAATAATCCTGCGAGATGAGTTGGTAGGATGTTATTAGAGGGTCAAATGAGGCATTCTATGCACATTGAAGGTTATAAGGTACTTGATAGAAATAAAGTATTTTTATTAATAATGAGAACATAATATAAAATAGCAGCAGTATTTATAATAGCCAAAAGGTAGAAACAGCCCAAATGGCCAACTGATAATGGCTAAACAAAATGTAGTATATCCATAAATGGAATACTATTCAGCCATGAAACAGTGAAGTATGGGCTACAATGTGGATGCACTTAAAAAAATGTTATGCTAAATAGAACACATCAGAGATAGAAGGTCAGATATTGTATAATTCTATTAATATGAAACTTGGCAAATAGGTAAATGTTTAGAGGCAAACTAGTGGTTGGTAGGGGCTTGGAGGGAGAAATGGGGATGACTACTTAATAGGTATAGGGCTTGCTTTTCCAGTGTTGAAAATGTCTTGGCACTAGACAGAAGTGGTGATTGCACAACTTTGTGAATGTTCTAAATGCCACTGAATTGTATATTTTAAATAGTTAATGATTCTTTTAATTGAAGTAAAATTTGTATACAATAAAAATTAAAATAGAAAGAGAGAAAGATGGCACTCGTATTGTTTACTCTTTAGGATCCTGAAGTTCCCATGACAAACATATCATTAGCATTGCTTTTAGGAAAGATACCAATAAGTTTTGGGAGTTTCCCTGCCTTTGTGAGAATCAGGTTTCATTAGTGTGGCTGATGTTACAGTTGGAGGAACAGAAATGTCCTTTGCCTTGTACTCCTGGACACAGTTTTTACTTAAAGACTTCCTTTTAAAGGGTCTAGAAAACCCATTTTTGTTAACAAAGTTATTATTTTAGCAGCTTGGGATTTAATCTGACATCAAGATTTTTACTTTGACACTTGAGCATTTTTTTCCCCCTGAGTTGTTTACTAACTGAATTATTACTTGCCAAGGTGAAATTAGCCTCCTTAATTTTATGTCCCAATGTGATGCTAGTATCACTATTTCATTACTCTGCTTTGTAGATCAGGAAGTCTCCCTAGAGCAAATATAATTTAGTGGACTCAACCCAAGACTTTGCTAAGATAAAAAATTGGCCTAATGGGTTGCTCAATAAAGACTCATTATCTCTGTAAGAAGCATCAATCATCAGTTTTTTGTTGCAACACCTTAGTTGTTCATTGATTGCTTTCTCATATGTGCCTTGACCACAGGCCTTCAGCAGACCCAGTAACCCCTTGCTTGAGCCAGGGACCTTGGGTCCAAGCTGGTGAGCTTTGCTCAAACCAGATGAGCCTGCGATCAAGGTGGCTCATGTCCCTTGAAACTCCTTTAATCTAGAATAGTTTTCTCACCTTTCATGACATGGACATCTTAAAGAATCTAGACTAGTAAGTACAAGTTCTTAGATTTCCCAATCTTGTGTTTATTTTTGAGAGACAGATAGGAAGGGAGGGAGATGAGAAGCATCAGCTCTAGTTGCACCATTTTAGTTGTTCATTGATTGCTTCTCATAAAAGTCTCGACCCAGGGGCTCAAGCTGAACTAGTGACCTCTTGCTCAAACCAGTAACATTTGGGTTCAAGCCAGTGACCTTGGGATCACACTGATGATCCTACACTCAAGCCTACAACCCTGCACTCAATCTGGTGAACCTGCACTTTAGCCAGCAACCTTGGGGTTTTGAACCTAGGACCTCAGTGTTCCAGGTCGATGCTCTATCCACTGTGCAACCACTGGTCAGGCCACTTTCTGATTATTTTTAGGTTAAATATTTTTCTTTTTTCTTTTTTTTTCTTTGTATTTTTCTGAAGCTGGAAACGGGGAGAGACAGTCAGACAGACTCCCGCATGCCTGTTTCCAGCTTCAGAAAAATTAAAAAACAAAAACAAAAACAAAAAACCAGTAAAATCCATTGTTTGTGGATAATGAACATCCAGAATCTTCCACTGGACCAAAATCTCCTTTTCCCAAGTGAATTTCTCTGGTTATCCATATATAGGAACTTACTATATATATCCATATTATATAGGAACTTGCTAAAAATAGTAAAAGAAACTCTGGGGACTGAAGTTCACCAAGGGCTCAATATATTTTTACATCACTGATATCTCAAAACTGGACAAGGTCACAGAGGTAGCTGTGGTCCAGTAAGCCCTGGGAGCCACGCACTGCTGGCGGTGAATATGATGTGTGAAGGAATATGGACGGCAGTGGCACTGGGATGACATTCCAGAGCCATCCAAAACAGTGACTCTTAACTTTTTAAAACACACATTGCTTTGAGTCTCCCTCCCCAAGAAAGTGTTTTTAAACTAAAAAAACTGCAGATACTTCAGACTCTACAAAACTCATCCAGTGAGTTCTGGGGTCTAAGCCCAGATTGAGAACTATGATCTAGATTTCCACTAGATAACTATTTACTCATACTATTGAAGAGTCTAAAGAACATTGCTTCCATTTTCCTGCCCAGATTTAGGGCTTCTCAGTAGATGGGTTATACGTGTTGTAAAGTGGGGGTGTGCACAGCCTAAAGCCTGTTTGGACTCCGTAGTTCTTTAATTATTGCCTTTGTTTTTAGTTATTTCAGGGTTGGTCCATAGAATTTTGTGGGGGGGAGTTAAATTTCTTTTTTTTTTTTGTATTTTTCTGAAGCTGGAAATGGGGAGAGACAGTCAGACAGACTCCCGGATGCACCCGACCGGGATCCACCCGGCACGCCCACCAGGGGTGACACTCTGCCCACCAGGGGGCAATGCTCTGCCCCTCCGGGGCATCACTGTGCCTCGACCAGAGCCACTCCAGCGCCTGGGGCAGAGGCCAAGGAGCCATCCCCAACGCCCGGGCCATCCTTGCTCCAATGGAGCCCTGGCTGCGGGAGGGGAAGAGAGAGACAGAGAGGAAGGAGGGGGGGTGGTGGAGAAGCAAATGGGCGCTTCTCCTATGTGCCCTGGCTGGGAATCAAACCCGGGTCCCCCGCACGCCAGGCCGACGCTCTACCGCTGAGCCAACCGGCCAGGGCCTAAATTTCTTCTAAGACTTCCAAGGTGGTCCAGAGTTGGCCAGAAGCATAGAGAAGGCTCCACAGAGTCAAGTTCCCAATGGAGGAATGTGGCAAAATTGGCAAAGTGTCAGTCTCTCTGCAGTACCTATGTCAGATTAACATGACCACCTGGAAGCTGGTAGTGGTGGTCTTCTTCCCCAGGAGATAGGTCTAGCCCTAAAACACAGAAACACCTACAAGGAAGGTCTGAAATTGGAGTAGTTCTCATCATAGAAAACCCCTCTTCCAAGCCTGATCCTAGGTATAGAAGTGATACAAAAGTGATACAGAAGTGGCAGTTCTGTATCAAAGTCAAAGCAGAAGAGGACTCCTTTGGCTGGTGTTTCATATTGCTCTTGCAACTGTTTCATCTCATCTTTGTCACTTAGTGGGTATCAACAGTGGCTGTCAACAGCCTTGGCCAGGTATGAGGAAATGTTCATTACTATTATTTGCTCTGACTATTCTGCACAAAGATGCTAAGTAAGGATGGAGTAAAGGTCTTGGCAATTACTCTTGCCTTGCACAGATGAACGGCTGTAGTTCACCAAATCCTTTAGTCGCACCTGTTTGTATTCCAAGCACTGAACACATATGTTCAGTATCCCTTTACAATCATGAAGCCAAATGTTTGAGCTCATTCTCCAGCTCTTACAAAACTTGCCTTCTGGGATCTGAAGACAAAGCAAGAATTTGTGACTACTGCAGATCACTTCTGGAGCTGCCTTGAGGCTGGCCATTCAGGACTTGAAACCACAATTTTCACTGAGGATCCAACCCTCAGATCACATTTTGTTTACCTGGAGCCACTAAAAGGTCAAGGTGATGTTAGGGATGTAAAACAGATGCTGCAGGTGCCTGCAAGACCAGGTTTTAGTGCAAGCTAGAGCCAGTACTAATCCTCCATGATGACTTTTTTTTCTTTACAGAGACAGAGAGAGGGATAGACAGGGACAGACAGACAGGAACGGAGAGATGAGAAGCATCAATCATTAGTTTTTCGTTGCACGTTGCAACAACTTAGTTGTTCATTGATTGCTTTCTCATATGTGCCTTGACTGCGGGCCTTCAGCAGACTGAGTAACCTCTTGCTTGAGCTAGTGACCTTGGACTCAAGCTGGTGAACTTTTGCACATACCAGATGAGCCTGCACTCAAGCTGGCGACCTCAGGGGCCTCGAACCTGGGTCTTCCGCATCCCAGTTCAACGCTCTATCCACTGCGCCACCACCTGGTCAGTTGCTCGAGCAAAAGCAAGGGACACACCAGTAGTCAGATGTGCACTGCACACAGGTTGCATGTTCTGAGAAGAATGGGTCATGGTCCCGCAACACAGAATTGCATACACTGAAGGTCATAGATTGGCATTTTGGTCCATTCTTAGCATTTTGTCTCATGCTTAGCAAATCCCTTCCTACTATGGGCATCAGGACAGAGTGGGCTGACAACACTCAGATGAGCTGTCCCACCCCAAATCCAAAGCAGCAGCTTAGAGGTCTCCTCTGCCTAAACCCATACTCCTACTTGGGGCCTCTCTCTCTGTGTTCCCACTTCACCTCTATTCTATCACTTTCACCAGAGCTGGAGGTTGGCCTGAAAATTCCTACCCAAAGAACAGGCAGGGGCTGTGAGACAGATCCTTAGCAAGGGATTAGTTACAGCATCTAAAGTAGTGTAACAATGGCCAGAAACAAGACGGAATTTCCAAAAGGTAAATTTCTGTGTATTCATGCCTAATCTTTAAAAGTCGTGTAAACAATTTTTCTCGCTTCCTCCATCATTTGCACAATTTTTGTCAAGTCCAAATATAATTTAAAATGAGGTAGGTAGTTTCTCTCTATTTGTGCCTTCGTCTTTGTGGTGACTGTTGAGGCCTGTACTAGTCTCCCATTTACGGGAGTGCCAAGGGTGGGCACCAATGCTGGGTGGAGCTTCTCAGTTAGCTATTTTCTCAATCTCTTCCAAATCATCCGTGTCCAGTCTCTCTATTTTCTTATCTGAGGGAGAAAAAGATTCAAGGAGAGATCAACATGGGGTTACCATGGAGACACACACCCAGGGAGGGGGCAGCAGGGCAGGGAGAGGAAACACACAGGTCTCCACCCTGGCTGGGAAGGTGCCCTCCCTTTGGCCACATTCATCCTTCCTTTAACCCCAAAGGCTTCTGGTGCCAGAGAAAGGGACACTGACAGCAACAGCCACGGCCAGAGGCCCTGAGGCCTGGCCAAGGGGGAACTGCCATTCGAGTCCCTGACACTGAACCCTCCAGGTGTGCTCTTTGAGAACTTCCATATTGTAGGGAAGGAGGGGAATGTGGACAGACACAAAGCCTCTCTAGGGCCTTGGAAAAACCTATCCTTCTCTCAGTCCCTGGGTCTGCCCCTGTAAGGAAAGGGCCCAGCAGAGGACACCCCCAGGGAATCACTAAAATGCTCCTGGATTCTGTTGAGGATGTTCATGCTGTGCTTGCTGTCGACCATGTTCACTGCCAGGCCCCTCCTGCCAAAGCAGCCAGTGCGCCCTATCCGGTGCAGGTAGGTCTCATTGTCTGGGTTCCCATACTTGTCCATGGGAAGGTCAAAGTTGATGACAAGAGACACCTGTTCTACATCGATATCTGCATGAAGGAGAGGTGGAAGACAGTAAGGACGGGAGATAGAAACCACTGTTGCTCACCCACAGGCCACATACACCAGTTTTGGGTGGGAGGAGTCTGGGTGGGCCAGCTCTGGAATTCAGGGACAAGAGGCACCTAACATAACCCAGAGGAGTTCTATAGGTGCTAACGAATTTATGAAATCAGTGTTCAAAACCCTGGGCTTGCCCAGTCAAGGCTCATATGGGAGTTCAGCAATGCCCAAGGAGAGTAGGCGTCATTCTAAACCAGTCAGTTCCTGTACGTTTCCTTCCACCAAGTCAGGACTCTGGGATTCTGTGAAAGTTCTTATCTGCTGAGAGAATCTAGTCTCTCCTAGAAAAGAATGTCACCCCACCCCCACCCCATCTCTCCCAAACCTCTGAGTTTGTCATATATGAGGATTTCTCTCGCTACCCCAAGTCTGGACAAGTACTCTGCTCACCACGGGCACACACGTTGGTGGTCACCAGAACCTTCTCTTTGCCCTCTCGGAAGCGCTCAATCACCACAGCCCTCTGCTCCACCATCATCTCACCACTCAGCAGAGCCACCTGGTGGCCTTCTTTTGAGAGCTCTGCTGCCAGCCAATTGGCCGTTTTGCAGGTCTGAAAGAAGAAAACATTTAAGAAATGAAGGTCCCTGAGAGAAAAAAAAATTTTTTTTTGTATTTTTCTGAAGCTAGAAACCGGGAGAGACAGTCACACAGACTCCCGCATGCGCCCGACCGGGATCCACCCGGCAGGCCCACCAGGGGGCGAAGTTCTGCCCCTCCAGGGCGTCGCTCTGTTGCGACCAGCGCCACTCTAGCACCTGGGGCAGAGGCCAAGGAGCCATTCCCAGTGCCCGGGCCATCTTTGCTCCAATTGAGACTCGGCTGCGGGAGGGGAAGAGAGAGACAGAGAGGAAGGAGAGGGGGAGGGGTGGAGAAGCAGATGGGTGCTTCTCTTGTGTGCCCTGGCCGGGAATCAAACCCGGGACTTCTGCACGCCAGGCGGATGCTCAACCACTGAGCCAACCAGCCAGGGCCTTTACTGGTTATTTTGAGTGTCATTTGTTGGCTGTCTGCATAAGAACTAATCAATTGTTTATGTTTTATTTACTAATATTAACTGAACTTAATTGTGACATACTCATTTTACTAATATTATTAATGACTATAAAAAGAAAACAGCATGTTTGGTTACTGATATTAGTAATCATGCACAAGTGAAGACTCATATATTATTCCATAAGCTAGTCATCAGCTTATATTACTGTTCCATTTCAGAGCTGACATTGCTCCAACATGAGTAGTTGGGATGGCTCCATAGGCCAAGGGCCCAACTAAGTAGTTGCCAGAGGGCTGCTCACATTCCTTTTTTTCTTTTAATAAATTTTTATTAATGTTAATGGGATGACATTAATAAATCAGGGTACATATATTCAAAGAAAACATGTCTAGGTTATCTTGTCATTAAATTATGTTGCATACCCCTCGCCCAGAGTCAGATTGTCCTCCGTCACCCTCTATCTAGTTCTCTGTGCCCCTCCCCCTCCCCCTAACTCTCTCCCTCCCTCCCTCCTGCGTCCTCCCTCTCCCCAGCCCTGGTAACCACCACACTCTTGTCCATGTCTCTTAGTCTCGTTTTTATGTTCCACCAATGTATGGAATCATGTAGTTCTTGTTTTTTTTCTGATTTACTTATTTCACTCCGTATAATGTTATCAAGATCCCATCATTTTGCTGTAAATGATCTGATGTCATCATTTCTTATGGCTGAGTAGTATTCCATAGTGCCACATTTTCTTTATCCAGTCTTCTATTGAAGGGCATTTTGGTTGTTTCCATGTCTTGGCCACTGTGAACAGTGCTGCAATGAACATGGGGCTACATGTGTCTTTACGTATTAACGTTTCTGAGGTTTTGGGGTATATACCCAGTAGAGGGATTGCTGGGTCATAAGGTAGTTCTATTTGCAGTTTTTTAAGGAACCACCATACTTTCCTCCATAAAGGTTGTACTACTTTACAGTCCCACAAACAGTGGATGAGAGTTCCCTTTTCTCCGCAGTCTCTCCAACATTTGCTATTACCCGTCTTGTTGATAATAGCTAATCTAACAGGGGTGAGGTGGTATCTCATTGTAGTTTTGATTTGCATTTCTCTAATAACTAAAAAAGATGAGCATCTTTTCATATATCTGATGGCCATTTGTATTTCTTCCTGTGAGAAGTGTCTGTTCATGTCCTCTTCCCATTTTTTTATGGGATTGTTTGTTTGTTTGTTGTTGAGTTTTATGAGTTCTTTGTAAATTTTGGATATTAGGCCCTTATCTGAGCTGTTGTTTGAAAATAACATTTCCCATTTAGTTGGCTGTCTGTTTATTTTGATATCAGTTTCTCTTGCTGAGCAAAAACTTCTTAGTCTGATGTAGTCCCATTTATTTATCTATGCCTTCACTTCTCTTGCCATTGGAGTCAAGTTCATAAAATGTTCTTTAAAACCCAGGTCCATGAGTTTAGTACCTATGTCTTCTTTTATGTACTTTATTGTTTCAGGTCTTATATTTAGGTCTTTGATCCATTCTGAATTAATTTTAGTACACAGGGACAGGCTGTAGTCGAGTTTCATTCTTTTGCATGTGGCTTTCCAGTTTTCCCAACACCATTTGTTGAAGAGGCTTTCTTTTCTCCATTGTGTGTTGTTGGCCCCTTTATCAAAGATTATTTGACCATATATATGTGGTTTTATTTCTGGGCTTTCTATTCTGTTCCATTCGTCTGAGTGTCTATTTTTCTGCCAATAACATGCTGTTTTGATTATTGTGGCCCTATAATATAGCTTAAAGTCAGGTATTGTAATGCCCCCAGCTTCATTCTTTTTCCTTAATATTGCTTTGGCTATTCGGGGTTTTTTATATTTCCATATAAATCTGATGATTTTTTGTTCCATTTCTTTTAAAAATGTCATAGGCACATTCCTTTTTTTCTTCTTTTTTTTTTAATTTTATTTTTTTAATAGGGCGACATCACTAAACCAGGATACATATATTCAAAGATAAAAAGTCCAGGTTATCTTGTCTTTCAATTTGTTGCATACCCATCATCCAAAGTCAGATTGTCCTCTGTCACCTTCTATCTAGTTTTCTTTGTGCCCCTTCCCCTCCCCTTTCCCTCTCCCTTTCCCCCCTCCCCCTGTAACCACCACACTCATCAATGTCTCTTAGTTTCACTTTTATGTCCCACCTACGTATGGAATAATGCAGTTCCTGGTTTTTTCTGATTTACTTATTTCACTTCATATAATGTTATAAAGATCCCACCATTTTGCTGTAAATGATCCGATGTCATTATTTTTTATGGCTGAGTAGTATTCCATAGTGTATATGTGCCACATCTTCTTTATCCAGTCTTCTATTGACAGGCTTTTTGGTTGTTTCCATGTCCTGGCCACTGTGAACAATGCTGCAATGAACATGGGGCTGCATGTGTCTTTATGTATCAATGTTTCAGAGTTTTTCGGGTATATACCCAGTAGAGGGATTGCTGGGTCATAAGGTAGTTCTATTTGCAGTTTTTTGAGGAACCACCATACTTTCCTCCATAATGGTTGTACTACTTTACATTCCCACCAACAGTGTATGAGGGTTCCTTTTTCTCCACAGCCTCTCCAACATTTGCTATTACCTGTCTTGTTAATAATAGCTAATCGAACAGGTGTGAGGTGGTATCTCATTGCAGTTTTGATTTGCATTTCTCTAATAACTAAAGAAGATGAGCATCTTTTCATATATCTGTTGGCCATTTGTACCTCCTCCTGGGAGAAGTGTCTGTTCATGTCCTCTTCCCATTTTTTTATTGGATTGTTTGTTTGTTTGTTGTTGAGTTTTATGAATTCTTTGTATATTTTGGATATTAGGCCCTTATCTGAGCTGTTGTTTGAAAATATCATTTCCCATTTAGTTGGCTTTCTGTTTATTTTGTTATCAGTTTCTCTTGCTGAGCAAAAACTTCTTAGTCTGATGTAGTCCCATTTATTAATTTTTGCCTTCACTTCTCTTGCCATTGGAGTCAAATTCATAAAATGCTCTTTAAAACCCAGGTCCGTGAGTTTAGTACCTATGTCTTCTTCTAGGTACTTTATTGTTTCAGTTCTCATGTTTAGATCTTTGATCCATTTTCAGTTAATTTTAGTACAGGGGGACAAACTGTAGTCCAGTTTCATTCTTTTGCATGTGGCTTTCCAGTTTTCCCAGCACCATTTATTGAAGATGCTTTCTTTTCTCCATTGTGTGTTCTTGGCCCCTTTATCAAAAATTATTTGACTATATATATGTGGTTTTATTTCTGGACTTTCTATTCTGTTCCATTGGTCTGAGTGTCTATTTTTCTGCCAATACCAAGCTGTTTTGATTGTCGTGGCTCTGTAATAGAGTTTGAAGTCAGGTATTGTAATGCCCCCAGCTTCATTCTTTTTCTTTAGGATTGCTTTGGCTATTCAGGGTTTTTTATAGTTCCATATAAATCTGATGATTTTTTGCTCTATTTCTTTAAAAAATGTCATTGGAATTTTGATGGGAATTGCATTAAGTTTGTATATGGCTTTGGGTAATATGGCCATCTTTTTTATATTTATTCTTCCTAACCAAGAACAAGGAATATTCTTCCATCTCATTATATCTTTTTTGATTTCTTTTAACAATGGTTTATAATTTTCAGTATATAAGTCCTTTACATTCTTTGTTATGTTTATTCCTAAGTATTTTATTTTTTTGTTGTTGCAATTGTGAAGGGGATTAATCTTTTGAGTTCATTCTCAGTTGTTTCATTGTTGGCATATAGAAAGGCTATTAACTTCTGTATGTTAATTTTGTATCCTGCAACCTTTCTTATTGGCTTACTGTTTCTAGTAGTCTTTTTGTGGATTCTTTGGGGATTTCGATGTATAGGATCATATCATCTGCAAAAAGTGATACCTTTACTTCTTCTTTTCCGATATGGATGCCTTTTATTTCTTTGTCTTGTCTGATTGCTCTGGCTAGAACCTCTAGTACCACATTAAATAAGAGTGGAGAGAGTGGACAACCCTGTCTTGTTCCTGATTTAAGGGGGAAAGCCTTCAGTTTAGTGCCATTTAATATGATGTTAGCTGATGGTTTATCATATATGGCCTTTATCATGTTGAGATATTTTCCTTCTATACCCATTTTGTTGAGAGTCTTAAACATAAAATTGTGTTGTATTTTATCAAAAGCCTTTTCTGCGTCTATTGATAAGATCAGGTGGTTTTTGTACTTTGTTTTGTTGATATGGTGTATTACATTAACCGTTTTACGTATGTTGAACCATCCTTGAGATTCTGGGATGAATCCCACTTGGTCATGATGTATTATTTTTTTAATATGTTGTTGTATTCGATTTGCTAGTATTTTGTTTAGTATTTTTGCATCTGTATTCATCACAGATATTGGTCTGTAGTTTTCTTTTTTAGTGCCATCCTTGCCTGGTTTTGGTATGAGGATTATGTTGGCCTCATAAAATGTGTTTGGAAGTATTGCTTCTTCTTCAATTTTTTGGAAGACATTGAGTAGAATAGGAACCAAGTCTTCTTTGAATGTTTGATAAAATTTGCTGGTATAGCTGTCTGGGCCTGGACTTTTATTTTTGGGGAGGTTTTTAATGGTTTTTTCTATTTCTTCTCTATTAATAGGTTTGCTTAGGCTTTCTGCTTCTTCTTGACTCAGTCTAGGAAGGTTGTATTGTTCTAGGAATTTATCCATTTCTTCTAGATTGTTGAATTTAGTAGCATATATTTTTTCATATTATTCTACAATAATTCTTTGTATATCTACGGTGTCCGTGGTGATTTCTCCTCTTTCATTTTGGAATTTGTTTATATGAGTTCTTTCTCTTTTTTCCTTGGTAAGTCTTGCCAAGGGTTTGTCAATTTTGTTGATCTTTTCAAAGAACCAGCTCTTTGATCTATTAATTTTTTATATAGTTTTACTGTTCTCTATTTCATTTATTTCTGCTCTGATTTTTATTATCTCCTTTCTTCGGCTGGTTTTGGGT